>NC_135956.1:13026943-13107262 GCF_053455715.1 Rhinoraja longicauda | reverse complement strand
CCTTCCCTTTCTCCCCCTCTCCACTTTCCACCTTCTCCCCTCCCCACTTTCTTCCATTTCCCCCTCTCTCTCCCCCCTCCTCTCTCCCCCTCTCTCCCCCTCCCCTCTTCCTCTCTCCCCCCCCCTCCTCTCTCCCCCCCCCTCCTCTCTCCCCCCCCTCCTCTCTCCCCCCCCTCCTCTCTCCCCCCTCCTCCTCTCTCCCCCCCCTCCTCTCTCCCCCCTCCTCTCTCCCCCCCTCCTCTCTCCCCCCCCTCTCTCTCTCTCCTCCCCTTTATCCCTTTCCCCTCTCCCCCCCTTTTCCCCTCTCCCCCTCCCCACTTTCCTCCTTTTCCCCCTCTCCACTTTCCTCCATTTCCTCCTTCCCCCCCTTTTCCCCTTCCCCATCCCCCTGTTGCCAGCCTACCCCCGCCCTGAAATCAATGTACACCCTACGTCCCATCCTGCAGCCAGTAGACTGCCCCATTCCATCCCACCCAGCTGCCAGTTTACCCCCTTTGTGTCCCCTGTCCAGTTTACCCCTGTCCTGTCCAGCTCTGCCATCAATTTACACCCCCACCCTGCAGCAGGTTTACCCCTCACTGCGGCCAGTTTACCCCCCACTGCAGCAGGCTTACCCCCCCTGCCCTGCAATCAATCCCCCACCCACATTGTCGCCACTTTATCCCCCCTGTCTTGCCCCCTGGCCAGTTTACCCCCCATCTGTTCCACCCTTGTTTTACCCCCTCCCTGTACCGTGCGCTGCCAGTTTACCCCCCTGTACCTCCCCACAGGCTGCTTATCCCATCCCGTCCTGCCACTGGTGATGAAGTCATAGAGTGATACAGCATGGAAACAGGCGCTTCGGCCCACGCTTGCCAACATGTCCCAGCTACACGAGTCCCACCTGCCTGCGTTTGGCCCATGTCCATGAATTATTCCTCAGAGTTTGAACACTTAATGATTTCATCAGCTGAATTGTTCATTTTACGTTTACCTCCACGTCGGCAGGTCCTGCTTCACATTATGCAATGAACGTAGATGTTTTAAAAACTTGACATGCTAAAAACAAAGTGCTAATTATCTTACCATGCTTCTGTTTTGAATTGCAGCTAAAATACAAGGAATGAAAAATGCTGTCGCTAAAAATGACAAGAAAAGAAGAAAACAGCTAGTGGAAGAAGTAGCTAAAATTGAGTCTGAGTTGGAACAAAGGCACGAGGAGGAACTTCAGCAACTCTCGTTGCCACTTGATAAGTCTAGAACGGTGAGAGATCATAAGTGATAGGAGTAGAATTAAGCCATTCGGCTCATCAGGTTCTACGCCGCCATTCAATCATGGCTGATCTATCTCTCCCTCCAAACCCCATTCTCCTGCCTTCTCCCCATAACCTCTGACACCTGCACTAATCAAGAATCTATCTCTGCCTTAAAAACATCCACTGACTTGGCCTTCTTGGCAAAGAATTCCACAGATTCACCACCCTCTGACTAACAAAATTTCTCCTCATCTCCTTCCTAAAAGAACATCCTTTCATTCTGAGGCTATGACCTCTAGTCCTAGACTCTCCCACTAGTGGAAACATCCTCTCCACATCCACTTTATCCAAGCCTTTCACTATTCTATATGTTTCAATGAGGTCCCCCATCATTCTTCTAAACTCCAGCGAGTACAGGCTCAGTGCCGACAAACACTCATCGTAGGTTAACCCACTAATTCCTGGGATCATTCTTGTAAACCTCCTCTGGACCTTCTCCAGAGCCAGCGCATCCTTCCTTAGATACAGTGCCTAAAATTGCTCACAATATTCCAAATGAGGTCTTCCCAGTGCCTGATAGAGCCTGAGCATTACA
The DNA here is from genome assembly GCF_053455715.1 of Rhinoraja longicauda. Classification (NCBI taxonomy): domain Eukaryota; kingdom Metazoa; phylum Chordata; class Chondrichthyes; order Rajiformes; family Arhynchobatidae; genus Rhinoraja; species Rhinoraja longicauda. The sequence continues at coordinate 13,105,432 of NC_135956.1, read as the reverse complement.
TTCCTGTTTTTGTATACACGCCCTCTCGATGTAAATTGAGATTGCTTTCTTTGGTATTTTGTTTAGACTACTTTTTGCAGAAAGATCCTTCCTTTTTCAAATAAACCACTAAAAAGCGATGGAATATGCACTATGTCATCTGAAAATTGTAGGTATCAATGCACAACGCTATCTCGGATTGAGAGTTTTAATCATAGGATATTCTCAACCATTCTGCTTTGCGACATAAAAGCCAGAATGCTTGATTTATCATACAAGGGTAAAGTTTACTGGGTATTAACGGCAACCATGAAAATCAGATTACTTTCTCAATATTTTGACTGAAGATTTTTGGATTGAACTCAATCTTGAGCTTATTATTTATACATTCTGAATTTGTGGCTAATAGAGTGATACAGCCTGGAAACAGGCCCTTCGGCCCAACTTTCCCATGCCGACAAACATGTCGCATCTGCACTAGTCCCATCTGCCTGCGTTTGGTCCATATCCCTCCAAATCTGGCTCTATTCATGTATCTGTCAAAATGTTTCTTACATTAGTACTTGCCTCAACTATCTCCTCTGGCAGCTTGTTCCAGTAAAAAAAAAAGTTACCTTTCAGGTTCCCATTAAATCATCTTAAACCTCTGTCTTCTGGTTGTCGATTTCTCCTACTCTGGGCAAAAGACTGTGTGTTTACCCGATCTATTCCTCTCATGATTTTGTACACTTTTTAAAGCTTTTTAAAACAGTTCTGGAATAGGTTCTGCATGTAGTATTTGCCATTAATAAATTGTAATCCAAAGAAAGAAATGTGAATTTGTAGAGTTCCTGCTACATTTGTAAGAATAATAACCCAGTGATAGTGCAGGCAAATGAAAAAAAACTAGCATTTATATTTGCTATCAGTTGGTATCAGGACTTCGTTTGGATGTGGAGAAAAAATGCAGCCCTCAAATTTAAAACTAATTTTAACATGGAAATCTGCAGATGTCGGTATTGTTGGTGAAAATGGAGGAAAATCGTAAACATTTCCAGGCAATCTAAACATCCTTTGTCAAGATTTCATAGTTGGAGAGTTGATGATAGAGCATAATTGTGAAAAACAACATTTACGATTAAAATAATTAAGGAAGTTCCTCATGCATCACCAGTTTAGAGTGGTACCGGAGTTGTAAGGCAGCAACTCTATCGCTGGGCCACAGTGTTGCCATAATGGAGCGTTTACCAACATTTTAATATTAACTACTAATCTGGTCCTCGTGCTGTTGATCATACCGAATCTTCTCACCTTGCACTTTAAACCCTTTCTCTTTACCTGGACTCAAACCAATTTCTTCCCTCCCCCTCCACCCACATTCCTCCCTCTGGCTTCACAATTTGCAACTCTTCAATCCTTTTGTCTCACCCCATTGTCCAGCCATCTGCCTATCCAACCTTTCGTCTGTGTTCACCTATTACCTGCCACACCTTGTCCTGCCCCATCTCTCTTCTAGCTTTCTTTGCTTTCCCAGCCCCCCTCCCCCCCCCAACAATCACTCTGAAGAAGGGTCACGACCCAAATCATCGCCTATCCATTTTTTCCAGAGATGCTGCCTGATCCGTGGAGTTACCCCAGCGCTTTGTGTCTTTTCTTTTTGTAAACCAGCATCTGCAGTTCCTTGTTTTAACATTTTGATGCTGTTTGGGGCGAAGTATAGATTGTCTAAGTTCGATCAAAAGGATTTGTTTTTAATGGGTGTGGTTGTATTGGTTACGGCACACCTAATGTGATTTAAACCAGAAAGCATTTATCGACCATAATTCATTAGATAACTTGACCTTTGAGCTCAGAATTTTGAGTTTAATCAATGTAAATAAATGCCCCAAATTTGTCTTTATCCTGTATCTGTGAAATATTTTACACTCTTTTTTTCTTTCTGTGAAGGTTGAATCTTCTACCAATGGAATTGCAAATTTGGAATTAGAAACCGGCAATGAGAAAGAAATTAAACAATCACGGGTGTCCAAAGCGCAGAAGAGGAGGGTATGTAGTTTACCTTTTAACTAAATATACAATTAGAGTCATACAGCATGGAAACGGGACCTTCGGTTCACCTTACCCAAAACGACAAAGGTGCCCCATCTATACTAGTCCCACCTGCCCCCGTTTGGCCCTTATTCCTCTAAACCTTTCTGATCCATGTACTTGTTTAAATGTCTTTTAAATGTTGTTATGGTTTCTGCCTCAACTACCTCCTCCAGCAGGCTCATTATATATACCTGCCACCTTCTGTGTGAATTAGAAATGTAGTTTTCCCCTCTTTTTGATGCTTTAAACCATTGAGAGACTGCATTCGCCTTGGTCTAAAACGCAATGGTGACAAAAATCAAAGAGATATTTAGAGTCATAGAGTGATACAATGTGGAAACAGGCCCTTCGGCCCAACTTACCCACACCAGCCAACATGCAGGAGGAATTTTAAGTGCGCTCTCCTAATTTTGTCTGGATTAAAGGAGGTGTCGGACCATCAGTTGCCAAAAAATCATTAGTGGACCTAATACCTTCTGAATTGTTATTTTATGTAATACATGCTGTGAACTTGTACTTCAATCCTGAAATATATATTGTCACACCAACATTAGGAGAAGAAAGCTGCTCAGGATAAAGAAAGAGAAGAGAGGATAGCTGAAGCAGAAGTTGAAAACCTGAAAGGTGCCCGGTACCTCGAAAATCAGAAGCTTGCTGAGTTTCTGGCTGCTAGAAAGCTGCAGATTAAGCAGATCCCCTCCGATGGCCACTGCATGTACAAAGCTATTGAAGACCAACTCCAAACCCGGGGCAGTTTGCTGGCACTTGTAGAGCTAAGGGCACAGGCAGGCGAATACATGAGAGGTCATATGGACGACTTCCTACCTTTTCTGACCAACTCTAACACAGGCGACATGTATACACCTGGTAAGTATTTTGTGTGATGCTCCAAACCAATAACATATACTGATTTTAATTAAAAAAGGAAACCTACAAATATGGTCTGAAGAAGGGTCTCAATCCGAAACCTCACCTGTTCCTTTTCTCCAGAGATGCTATCTGACCTGCTGAGTTACTCCAGCTGTCTGGTTTAACCAGCATTTGCAGTTCCTTCCTACACAATTATGGTTTGTACCCTTGTTTCACAAAGGAACAGCTTGAAAATGATTCAAGTGAGTTTATGCTGCACAGACCTTCCTCCTAATTTTTGACGACGGTGTACAATTTTCTATGTTCTAACCTTATGCTAACCCCATTTTATTCTCCACACATATCTGTCAACTTCAAACCCTGTTAAAGTAGGCTGCCTCCTAGCTGGGCACTATGCCCTCACGAGAATATAGATATGCAACAGTGCCGCTGCAGGTAGTACAACTATTTCATGCTTTAGTTTTAGTTTAGTTTAGAGATACAGTGCGGAAACAGGCCCTTCGGCCCACAGGGTCCGTGCCGACCAGTGATTCCCGCACACGAGCACTATCCTACACACACTCGGGACAATTTACATTTTTACCGAAGCCAATTAACTTACAAACCTGTATGTTTTTGGAGTGTGGGAGGAAACTGGAGATCCCAAAGAAAACCCGCACAGGTCATGGGGAGAACATACAAACTCCGTACAGCCAAGCATCCGTAAGCAGGATCGAACCTGGGTCTCTGGCACTGTAAGGCAGTAATGATACCGTGCTGTCGTTCTAGTGTCCCAATTTGTCTTTGACATTTGGCATGGTCTACGTGGAGTTTGCATGTTTTAATCTTTGCTTTAATGGGATTCCTTTGGGTGTTCTGTTTACCTCCCATGTCTCCAAAATGTGCTAATTGACATGTTACAATAGACAATAGGTGCAGGAGTAGGCCATTCGGCCCTTCGAGCCAGCACCGCCATTCAATGTGATCATGGCTGATCATTCTCAATCAGTACCCCATTCCTGCTTTCTCCCCATACCCCCTGACTCCGCTATCCTTAAGAGCTCTATCTAGCTCACTCTTGAATGTATTCAGAGAATTGGCCTCCACTGCCTCTGAGGCAGAGAATTCCACAGATTCACAACTCTCTGACAAAAAAGTTTTTCCTCATCTCTGTTCTAAATGGCCTACCCCTTATTCTTAAACTGTGGCCCCTGGTTCTGGACTCCCCCAACATTGGGAACATGTTTCCTGCCTCTAACATGTCCAACCCCTTAATAATCTTATACGTTTCGATAAGATCCCCTCATCCTTCTAAATTCCAGTGTATACAAACCTAGTCGCTCTAGTCTTTCAACATATGACAGTCCCGCCATTCCGGGAATTAACCTAGTAAACCTACGTTGCACGCCCTCAATAGCAAGAATATCCTTCCTCAAATTTGGAGACCAAAACTGCACACAGTACTCCAGGTACGGTCTCACTAGGGCCCTGTACAACTGCAGAAGGACCTCTTTGCTCCTATACTCAACTCCTCTTGTTATGAATGCCAACATTCCATTGGCTTTCTTCACTGCCTGCTGTACCTGCATGCTTCCTTTCAGTGACTGATGCACTAAGACACCCAGATCACGTTGTACGTCCCCTTTTCCTAACTTGACACCATTCAAATAATAATCTGCCTTCCTATTCTTACCACCAAAGTGGATAACCTCACACTTATCTACATTAAACTGCATCTGCCATGCATCCGCCCACTCACACAACCTGTCCAAGTCACCCTGCAACCTATCATATACATACAGCCGGAAACAGGCCTTTTCGGCCCACCAAGTCCGTGCCGCCCAGCGATCCCCGTCCATTAACACTATCCTACACCCACTAGGGACAATTTTTACATTTACCCAGCCAATTAACCTACATACCTGTACGTCTTTGGAGTGTGGGAGGAAACCGAAGATCTCGGAGGAAACCCACGCAGGTCACAGGGAGAACGTACAAACTCCTTACAGTGCAGCACCCGTAGTCAGGATTGAACCTAAGTCTCCGGTGCTGCATTCGCTGTAAAGCAGCAACTCTACCGCTGCGCTACCGTGCCGCCCATAGCATAGCATCTTCCTCACAGGTCACACTGCCACCTAGCTTTGTATCATCGGCAAATTTGCTAATGGTACTTTTAATCCCTTCATCCAAGTCATTGATGTATATTGTAAATAGCTGCGGTCCCAACACCGAGCCTTGCGGTACCCCACTAGTCACTGCCTTCTTTGCTTTCTGTCTGTCAACCAACTTTCTATCCATGTCAGTACCCTACCTCCAATACCATGTGCTCTAATTTTGCCCACCAATCTCCTATGTGGGACCTTGTCGAAGGCTTTCTGAAAGTCGAGGTACACCACATCCACCGGCTCTCCCCTGTCAATTTTCCTAGTTACATCCTCAAAAAATTCCAGTAGATTAGTCAAGCACGGTTTCCCCTTCGTAAATCCATGCTGACTCGGAACGATCCTGTTACTGCTATCCAAATGCTCCGCAATTTCGTCTTTTATAATTGACTCCAGCATCTTCCCCACCACTGATGTCAGACTAACTGGTCTATAATTTCCCGTTTTCTCTCTCCCTCCTTTTTTGAAAAGTAGGATAACATTAGCTACCCTCCAATCCACAGGAACTGACCCGGAATCTATAGAACATTGGAAAATAATCACTAATGCGTCCACAATTTCTAGAGCCACCTCCTTAAGCACCCTGGGATGCAGACCATCAGGCCCTGGGGATTTATCAGCCTTGAGTCCCATTAGTCTACCCAAAACTTTTTCCTGCCTAATGTGGATTTCCTCCAGTTCCTCTGTCACCCTAGGATCTCTGGCCACTAGAACATCTGGGAGATTGTTTGTATCCTCCTCAGTGAAGACAGATCCAAAGTACCAGTTCAACTCTTCTGCCATTTCCTTGTTCCCCATAATAAATTCCCCTGCTTCTGTCTTCAAGGGACCCACATTTGCCTTGACTATTTTTTTCCTCTTCACATACCTAAAAAAGCTTTTACTATCCTCCTTTATATTATTGGCTAGTTTACCCTCGTACCTCATCTTTTCTCCCCGTATTGCCTTTTTAGTTATCTTCTGTTGCTCTTTAAAAGAGTCCCAATCCTCTGGCTTCCCACTCTTCTTTGCTATGTTATACCTCTTCCCTTTTATTTTTATGCTGAACTTGACTTCCCTTGTCAGCCACGGGTGCCTCTTACTCCCCTTAGAATCTTTCCTCCTCTTTGGGATAAATTGATCCTGCAACTTCTGCACTATTCCCAGGAATACCTGCCATTGCTGTTCCACAGTCTTCCCTGCTAGGGCCTCCTTCCAGTCAATTTTGGCCAACTCCTGCCTCATGCCTCTGTAATCCCCTTTGCTATACTGTAATACTGACACCTCCGATTTTCCCTTCTCCCTCTCCATTTGTAGAGTAAAACTTATCATATTGTGGTCACTGCCTCCTAATGGCTCATTTACCTCGAGTCCCCTTATCAGGTCAGGTTCATTACATAACACTAAATCCAGAATTGCCTTCTCCCTGGTAGGCTCCAGTACAAGCTGTTCTAAGAATCCATCTCGGAGGCACTCCACAAACTCTCTTTCCTGGGGTCCATTACCAACCTGATTTTCCCAGTCGACCTGCATGTTGAAATCTCCCATGACCACCGCAGCATTACATTTGTGACATGCCAATTTTAGCTCCTGATTCAACTTGCACCCTATGTCGAGGCTACTGTTTGGGGGCCTGTAGATGACTCCCATTAGGGTCTTTTTACCCTTACAATTCCTCATCTCTATCCATACTGATTCTACATCTCCTGATTCTATGTCACTCCTTGCAAGGGAGTGAATATCATTCCTTACCAACAGAGCTACCCCGCCCCCTCTCCCCACCTGCCTGTTTTTTCTGTACGTTGTGTACCCCTGAACAACAGGGAATAGTGCAGCAGAAAAGGGTGGCCCAGCAATTGAGTTGTTGCCTTATAGCCCACAGACCCGGGCTCGATCTGGAGTTTTTAATCTTTCAAAATTGTTACTTTAATTCCTGTTGTTCAATTATGTATCCACACAGTGACTTCTGCAGAAGGGCTTTATCAGCTCCATTTCAATTAGTCCACAATCTGCTAACACTTGCCTTGTTTGAAAAGCATCCCTTGGACAATCTCATCCATCACTTTGATTGAAAGATACAGCATGGAAATTGGCCCATCAGGGTCCACTCTGATCATCAATCACACAATCACATTAGTTCTACATTATCCAACTTTCACATCCACTTTAGGGGCAATTGTTTTGCTCAGAGGCCAATTAACTTACAAATACGCATATCTTGAAACCGGAGCACCCAGAGGAAACCCATAGTTGAGCGGGAGAACGTGCAAACTCTACACTGGCAGTGCCCGAGGTCAGGATCGAACCCGGGTCCTTGGGTCTGTGAGGCAGCAACTCTACCAGCTGCGCCACCGTGCCAATGTCATCAACATCTATCAGCTCCATGCAATTCATTACACTGGATTCAAGATCCGTATCTTTAATTCACACATATTTTCATGACCGACCCCACCACAGTTTAGCAATCTCTTACAGTATCATATCCTTGTCACTGCCAAATGTTAAAACATTAGCTTTCGGTACTTATTTCTTTCCCGACCTCCTCTTCCACCACCATACTCCTATGTTAATGGCAGACACTGCCTTTACCCTGATCTCCCTGATTGATTGATACTTCACTGCCACGTGTACTCAGTGCAGTGAAATTCTTTGATTTGCATACAGTACAAGTATGCAAAGAGTCGCCACGTATACGGTGCCGAAAAAGTTACAAAAGTATTCAATATAGTCGCAATGTCCCTCTTCATCCATCAAACTCCTCTTTGATTATGTTTTTTTTTGTCAGATCATGCCATTAACAATATTTGTTTCAGTTCCTTGAGTACCTTGAGACTATCTCAATATTAAAGTACCTTGAGACTGTCTCAATATTAAAGCACAAACAATTTTCCAGTTTGTATTTACTATAAGATTACCTCTAGAACATTATCACTCCAATAACGTTTAAAATATTGCCTGATACCACCTTCACTCTCACAAACCAGCACTATTTATTTATTTATTAATCTATTTGGTTTAGTTTAGCGATGCAGCGCAGAAACTGGCCCTTCGGCCCACTGACTCCACTCCAACCAGCAATCGCTCCATACACCAGCAATATCCTACACACAAGGAACAATTTACAATTCTTACCAAAGCCAATGAACATCCAAACCTCTACATTTCTGGAGTATGGGAGAAAACCCACACAGTCATGGGGAGAACGTACAAACTCCATACATACAACACCCCGTATACAGGATCGAACCCGGGCCTCTTGAGCTGTAAGGCAGCAATTTTACGATGTGCCATTGTGCAAATGTTAACTATAAATAAGGTGTATAGGAAGGAACTGCAGGTGCTGGTTTAACTGGAGATAAACACAAAAAGCTGGAGTAACTCAGCGGGCCAGGCAGCATCTCTGGAGAGAAGGAATGGGTGACGTTTCAGGTCGAGACCCTTCTTCAGGCTGGTGTCCTTCCACCACAGTCATTTTCAAGCCAAAAAAAATGTGTCTTGTTGTTTGAAGATTTAGTCACAGTTTAAAGTTTTCCATTCAGGGCTAACATTATTATAGTGAAGGGAAAAAATGACACAAAGTAACTCAGCGGGTCCGACAGCATATCTGGAGAACATGGATCTTTTGGGTCGGGACTTTTCTTTAGACGGGTGACGTTTCGGGTCGAAAGCGGAGGTAATGTTTCAAGTCGGGACGCTGTCTGACCTGCTGAGCTACTCCAGCACTTTGTGTCGATTTTGTAAACCAGCATCTGCGGTGTCTTGTATCTACATAGTGAAGGGATTTTATTTTTACTAAATTTCAAGACTAACTGCAACTGTAACCGCTGTGTTACGGCTGTTTGGGTTTGTATGGAAATTTGCCCCTTGCAGAAGTCGCAAATCATTGGCTGAAAATTTAGTTACAGAATAAAATCACTCTCATGCAATTTGTGTTGGGTGAGGAGGGAAGTAAGTTAGTAAGTAAGGTCTCGACCTGAAATGTTTCCTATCCAGAAAAAAAAGTCTCAACCCAAAATGTCACCTATCCACGTTCTCCAGCAACCTGCTGAGTTATTCCAGCACTCTGTGTCCTTTTAGTTTAGTTTAATTCAAAGATACAACGTGGAAACAGGCCCTTCGGCCCACAGAGTCCGCACTGACCAGCGATCCCCGCACACTAACACTACCCTACACACACACTAGGGACAATTTACAATTATACCAAGCCAAATAACCTGTACGTCTTTGGAGTGTGGGAGGAAACAGGAGCTTCCCGGTCAGGGAGAGAACGTAAAAACTCTGTACAGACAGCACCCGTAGTCAGGATCGAACCCGGGTCTCTGGCGCTGTAAGGCATCAACTTTACCGCTGCGCCACTGTGCCTCCCAACACACAAAATAAACACACAATTTTTCATCAACTCATTTTCTTGACACATGTGCAGATGATGTGGAATGACACTCTGGCTTGGGCTTTGCCTCTACCATAATAAACAGATGATTATAGAAAATGTTCAGGTGGAAATTATAGAGAAAGAAACAAAGTAAACATTCTGGATCATCAGTATTGGGAAAGTTTGAGATGTAACATGTTTTGTTTTAAGAACTGAGGCAGGAAAAGGAGGATTGGGAAGAGAGAGAATAGAATTTATTCTCTCATGCCTTGCCCATTATTGCAACACTTCCATGCCTCTGCATTTGTTCAAAACTAGTCACATCTCTAACTTTTTCCATTGCTTACCTGAAACAACTTTGTTTCTCTCTCTCTCTACAGAGCCGCCTTGATTCCTGAGTATGGGATTTTCTGTGTTCATGATAAAGTCTTTTAAAGGTAGGCCAAACATGGATGTAAAATCTTATTTGGCTCAGATGAGTAACTAAATAAAGCACTTTTACTTCACACAATAATATTCAGGCACAAATGATATGAAAACATTGTTGGAATGGCGTCTGGTTAATGATACAGATGAAGATGTATACAAAGATAGTGTTGGTTTATTATTGTCACATGTATAGAGAAATAATTAAATCAGATAGTACTTTACATAAATATAAGCAAGCCATACACAGGTACAGCAGGTGGAGCCAGGAGAAAAATACTGGAGTGCTAAGTATAGGTTTCACCATTGTAATTTTACAGTTCCAGAGGAAAAAGTGCAATGTCTGCTAAGAAGTAGGTTGGAAGCAAAGATAATAGAGCAGAGCAAGATAGACCACTCGACCCTAAAAACCGTAGTACGTCATGGCGCCATTTTAGTAGGCAGAAACCTGCAGAAACATTTAAAAAGAAAAATAACAAAAATCTGTGAATTGATAGATGAGATATATTCTGCATTTTTATGGTATCATCGCATATACTGTTCCCCCAAAACACTAATTACACTGCGAGAGGCATAGCGAACGGCAGGTTTTGCTTACTAAAATGGTGGATGTTACACTCCTTTGAGCACTACACTTCAGTATAGGTGATTTCAACGGAGTGGTTCACCTTGCTCCTCTATTATCTTTGGTTGGAAGATTGGCACTAGCTAATAGGAAAACAGGTTAGAAGCCTGATATCAGAAGGGAAATCATGTAAAAAAATCTTGTGTGCCACTTTGTCATTTTTTTCCATTTACGTTCTGTTTTCATATTTAGAATGTTTTGGTTTTATAAATATATAAATCAGGTGATAATGACACAAACGGGTTGCTTAGTGGCTTTGCATTTTCTTGGAATGTTCCTGAGGTGCCATCCTGCCTAAAAATGAGAATTCCTCAATCACTTCTTAGCAATCCTGTGCCATTTAAATTTAATAGCTTTCAACATTTTGGAATAATCAGTTCAGTTTATTGTCACGTGTTCTGAGGTACAGTGAAAAGCTTTGGTTGTGTGCGGACCAGTCAGTGAAAAGACAATACATGATTACAATTGACCGTTTACAGTGTGTAGATACATGATAAGGGAATAAAGTTGAATGCAAAATAAAGCCAGTAAAGTCTGATCAAAGATAGTCCAAGGGTCACCAATTAATAAATAACACACAAACCACAGTTTAAATAGTTTTTGGATCTTTAAGGACTTCATCCTCATTTACATTTATTCTCTCGAGCACATTTGGTACTTTTTATTTCTGAAAGATGGTGGGTATGGGGGGGAAAAAAGTAATATTGGAACAGTGATAGAAATTCAATACATTTTAATGGTGAGGCTTTGGAAAACTTCTGCTCCTATTTTTTTCTCTGGGTTTCAAAATCTGTGCCACACCTCCTCCTCCCCAGACACCTGTCCCTGTAACTGCAGGAGATGCAATACCTGTCCCGACACCTCCCTCTCGCCTCCAGTCAAGGACTTGGACAGCTGAGGCCAGCACAGTAGCACAGTCGTAAAGTTGCTGCCTAACAGCGCACCCAGGTTCGATTCTGACTATGGGTGTTGTCTGTACGGAGGTCGTACATTCTCCCACGACCTGTGTGGGTTTTCTTCAGGTGCTCCGGTTTCCTCCCACACTCCAAAGGCGTACAGGTTTGTAGGTTAATTGGCTTCGGTATAATTGTAAATTGTCCCGAGTGAGTGTAGGATAATGCTGGTGTACAGGGTGATCGCTGGTCGGCACGGACTCGGTGGTCCGAAGGACCTGTTGCTGCACTGTATCTCTCAAGTTTAAAGCTCTTCCTGGAGAGGCAGAAGTTTTACCTGAGCCTCCTGCCACCTTATCTACTCCATTTGGTGTTCCCTGTGGCCTCCTCTCCATCGGTGAGAGCCGAAGTAGACGTGACGATCGTTTCGCCGGACACTTGCCAGGACCAGACGGAGCTCCTAGTTGCAAGCCACTTGTTTCCCTCCCTATTCTTGTACCAACCTGGCTACCCTCAACCTCCTCCACTGCCAGAGTACAAACTGGAAGAGCAGCAAATCCAAACATTACCAAAAGAAAATAATAATTAGTGTGGAGGAAATAAATTGGTTTGTATCATACTGTGTTGTCTTACAATTTGTTATTGTTGTCATACTTTTCAAAAATACCTCTAATTTCAGATGAATTTGAGAAGTACTGTCATGAAGTGGCCCATACAGTGGCATGGGGCGGACAACTTGAGGTAAATAACAGGCCCTTTTTGGCCCAACTTGTCTATGGGCTAGTCCCATAAGCGTGCATTTGGCCCACATCCCTCTTAAACCCTCCCTATCCATATATATTTTTTTTACTCCAGTTACTTTCAGATCATATCCTGACATTTCGATAATAGAAGCAAATTGTCAACCTAGAGTCAGGTTTATTCACTGGAATAATGTCCTTCAGCTTATCATAAGCAGCATGATAAACATTGTGTACCAATCCTGGTACTGAGGAGGAGTATAATTTAGCAGATTTGATTGAGATTACAATGCACATTCTTTAAGCATTTTGCCACGCCGGCTTTAGTATTCTTTGTATAAAAAAAAATCTAAACACGATCTTGAAGCAAGTTATTTGATTCTGCATTTTTAATAAAAACAAAAGAGTACAAATTATTCTGAATTTCAAAGTGAACGAATAAATTTCACAGATTTGGCATTAAAGCTAAATGAGCAATGTACAGTAATCGTTGGTTTTACCAGAAATTGGGTGTGTATAGTGGTAGAATTTCTCAAGACAGCATTGACGAGAAGTGCAATATCTTTATGGAGAAGTGTTTATGTAAACCCCAAAAGCAAATTATTGAATGAAGAAAAAAAAATTGAGACTGCTAGTGGCTAGATAACACTGACGCTGAATTTAGAGACTCAGCTGACTAGAGACTCAGGTTTGATCCTGATCTGTGGTACTGTCTATGTGGAATCTGCCCGTTCTCCATATGACCACATGGATTTCCTCTAGATGCTCTGGTTTCCTCCAACCACCCAAAGATGTGCAGGTTTGTTGGTTAATTGGCCTCTTTAAATTGCCACTGGTGTATAGGGAGAAAGTGGGATAACATCGAATTAGTATGAATGGGAGATCTGCATGAAGGAACTGCAGATGCTGGTTTAAACCGAGGATAGAAACAAAATGCTGGAGTAACTCAGTGGGGCAGGCAGCATCTCTGGAGATGCTGCCTGTCCAGCTGAGCTACTCCAGCATTTTGTGTCCATCTATGAATGGCAGATCAATGGTCAGCATGGACTCGGGGCAAAGGGTCTGTTTCCGTGCTATATCTTTCAATCAATTAATCTTTCAGTAGTCTGTTAGAAAATCTGAAAAGTATGAAAAGGAATAAGAATGTAAATGTCTCTTCATTTTCTGGTAGAAGTTAACCATGGATAGTCCTGCTTTGAAGAAAGACACAAAAAGCTGGAGTAACTCAGCAAGTCAAGTCAAGTCAAGTCAATTTATTTGTATAGCACATTTAAAAACAACCCACGTTGACCAAAGTGCTGCACATCCGACCAGGAAAAAAAAAAAGCAGGACAGGCAGCATCTCTGGATTGAAGTAATGGGTGGTGTTTCAGGTCGAGACCCTTCAGACCAGTCTTGCTCTGATTTGGTTCTTTACATTGTTTTATCACTAAGTCTCCCTTTCACACAATGAAAATGGTACTCCAATTTTGGAGCTCTAAACCAGATCCTGGCACTTCGGCCTTTTGTTAAACACCATCGTGTTTTCACCAGCCATTGACTTCTGAGTCAAAAGAACCATTTTAGCCTGGGTGACTTTTTCCACTAATTGCAAATCATCTTGCTTTACAGTTTTCCTCTGCCTTAAACATTTCTAGTTGTATATTTCAAACAGTTGTCAGATTTTTTTAGAACATTGAAGAACAATTTAGATCTTTATTGCTCAAAGTGATGGAGTAACTCCGAAGGTCAGACAGCATCCCTGGGGAATAGATGACGACCTACTGAGTTACTCCAGCACTCTGCGTCCTTTTGTATATTAACCAGCATCTGCAGTTCTTTGTTTCTTAGTTCTTTCTTGCTTCTGTTTAAATGGAATTTGTATCCTAAGGATGGAAAGACCATAGATTTTTTTTGGTCGCATTTAAAAGTTGCAACAATAGATATCCAAGTTCATCTTGTATATCTCTGTTTAATCTCTTACAGCTGAGGGCTTTATCACACGTCTTGAAAATGCCAATGGAGGTTGTACAAGCAGACTCTACTCCAATCACAATCGGTGAAGAATATGGCAAGAACCCAATCATTCTTGTGTGAGTGATTTTTATTTTTGGATTTAATTACAAGAAAACACTTCAATATTATAGGGTGGTACGGTGACGCAGTGGTAGATTATTGTCTTACAGCACCAGAGTCCCGGGCTTGATCCTAACCGCGGGTGCCGTCTGTATGGAATTTGTACATTCTCCCCGTGATCTGCTTAGGTTTACAATCAGTAAAATAACAGTAAATTTAATCAGGATGACACCCTAGTCGGAGAACTAGTGTGGGGGAGGGATTATATAATTTACATAACTACAGATGCTGCAGCTCTAAATACAAGCACTAACATTATTTTGGCTAAGTGCAGATCAAATACTAAATAGTCGATTTAACATTAAAAATATTTGCAGAATTGCTAGCAGTTTTAATAGAAACTCTTTTGCATTTTTGCTAATTAGAGGAAAGATCTATTTTTACAGTAGGTTGTTAATTCCAAAAAAATGATTTGGAGTTGGGTTATTATAACATATTGATCTTGTTTATTCCTTTAAACTGCTGCATATCATACACTCTTACATTTTTAAATTGTCTTTGCTTATAGGTACATGAGACATGCATATGGATTAGGAGAACATTATAACTCCGTAGAACAATTAAATGAAGCAGCTACTGAAGACGTAAGCTAATTACCATCAGCGTTTCCATATTAATCAGTGTTTCATTTGCTCAATGTTGTACTTTTCCTGTGGAATTGAAAATCAAAGTTGTGCACAGTTCATATGGAAAATTGAAGAAGAATAATGCATATCCGACTTGTTTCTCTTGGCTGCATCATTTAATTGTGAGAGGACCCGTAAAAGCCAAATGGAGACTGCATGCCATGAGAGGGACTAAATGTTTTAATGATCTTGTCATTCTGAGTGTACTGTGCATCACAATACAAATAAAAGTAGCAGAGATTATGTAATCTCGTCAGAAAGTTATTTTACTTTTCTGTTGAAATTGGGAGGCAAGATATCCGGAGGATCTTTTATTAAGAACAATTGATGGTTTTTGTGCCATTGTGTTTTGAAATACAACTTTGCTTGTTCTTTTTTCCCTGAGAACGGAGAGAACATATAACGTGAAGGCAACATCATGTCAAATCTTTTCAATGTGTTTGGTTTAGTTTAGAGATACAGTGTGGAAACAGGCCCTTCGGCCCACCAAGTCTGTGCCGACCAGCGATCCCCGCACATTAAAACTATCTTACATACACTCGGGATAATTTAACTTGTACCAAGCCAATTAACCTACAAATCCGTATGTGTTTGGAGTGTGGGAGGAAACCGGAGCACCCGAGGAAAACCCACGCAGGTCACGGGGAGAATGTACAAACTCTGTACAGACAAGCACCCATAGTCAGGATCAAACACGAGTCTCTAAGGCAGCAACTCGACCACCACGCCACTCGTTTTAGGTGAACAGTGATTGGGTTTGAGAGAGAAATAGAATTTGTAGTCTGCATCACAATTGCACCATAGTTAAGTTGCTGATTCGTATTTGATGATATGGACTATTGACCAGGAAGCATGACTTTGATGCATGTCGAGGATTGTGGAAATTAAATTCAAGTCATTTGACACAGGAATCTAAAAGGGTATCTGTGAAATTACTGAATTGTTGTCTAAAAATACATCTGGTTCATGGGCCCCATTTGGGAAGAGAATCTGATACTGAACTGGTAACAGTCCTTTGAAACAACACGGATCAGATCCCACTTAGGAACTTGTGCACACTCTGTCCCACCCCCACCTCTTTTCCAGCTTTCTCCCCCAACTTCAGTCAGGCTGTGGAAGAGTCCTAGTCAGAAACGTCTGTCCTCAAGAGAAGCTGTCTGACCCGCTGAGTTTAGGGGGGGGGATGTAAGGCAGCAGCTCTACTGCTATGCCACTGTGCTGCCCTATCATTTCAACTTTTTAATCAACTTTAAAATCTTTGAGACATGCAGCAGAGGAACAGGCCATTTGGCCCACCAAATCTGTGCCAACCAAACGTCCACTGCATTGACACTACACTAACCCCATTTTATTCTCCCCAGTGGCCTATCGACTAGGCCCACCGACTCCGTGCCGACCAGCAATCATCCCATACACTTGCACTGTTCTACACACTGGGGACAATTTCACAATTTTGTACCAAAACCAATTAACTTACAAACCTGTACGTCATTGGAACGTGCGAGGAAACCGGAGATCTCGGAGAAAACCCACGCGGTCACGGGGAGAACATCTAAACTCCGCACAGACAGCACCCATAGTCAGTACAACCAGCGTCTCTGGCGCTGTGAGGCAGCAACTCTGCGCCACTGTGCTCCCTTGGCGCTTTGTGTTTTATTTAGAGGGATAGACAATAATTGTTAGCTTTGCTCACAACGTCTACATCCCACGAACGAGTATATATATTTTTTAAAGTCCTTCTACGTATGTTGCAGTTGACAATTATGTCCTTATTTACAATAGCTTCACAATATTAGAAACAGAAAAATAGGTGCAGGATTAGACCATTCGGCCCTTTGAGCCAGCACCACCATTCAATATGATCATGGCTGATCAACTAAAATCAGTAACCTGTTCTTGCTTTTTCCCCATATCCCTTTAGCTCTAAGAGCTAAATCTAACTCTCTCTTGAAAACATGAACGAAGGGCCTGCTTCCACCCATAAAGTCTAAAGGTAGGAGAATGGCATTGAGAGGGAAAGATAGATCAGCCATGATTGAATGGTGGACTATTCTTGATGGGCCGAATGGCCTAATTCTGCTCCTATCACGTATGACCTTATGATAGTTGATGGAATCAGGGGATTGTAACCATGGCTGGAGGCAATTAGCCTCTTAGGATTCTCCAGTCTGAGGAAAACCCAGAAAACCATCCAGAAGCAGGGTCTCGACTCAAAACGTCACCCATTCCTTTTCAAGATAGAGTTAGATATGGCTCTTAGGGCTCACGGAATCGAGGGATATGGGAAGAAAGCAGGAACGGGGTAGGATTGTGGATGATAAGCCATGATCACATTGAATGGTGGTGCTGGCTCGAAGGACCGAATGGCCTCCTCCTGCACCTATTTTCTCTGTTTCAATGTTCTCTCCAGTTTTTTGGGTCTATGATGATGAGTGATGATACAGGACTGCACGTTAGTCCTTCGGCCGCCAGAGGGGGTGCGCTCCGCCGGTCGGAGAGGGCGGGGCTAGAGGACCGAGGGAGAGGGGTGGGTCTGGAGGACCGAGGGAGAGGGGTGGGTCTGGAGGACCGGGTGACGGTGACGGGCTGCAGCTCGGTCCACCGGCCGCCAGAGGGGGCGCGCCCCGCCGTCGCCATGGAGACGGCACGGCCACTGGGCCGGCTATGGCAGACTCGCTGGTGCTGCGGGCGCTGCGGGGCAACGCGCGAAACCTGGACCTGAGCGGCAAGAAGCTGCGGCTGGTGCCCAAAGCGGTGGGCAGGCTGCGTGCGCTGACCCGGCTCCAGCTGAGGAATAATCTCATCACCGAGCTGCCGGTGGAGCTGCAGACACTCGACAACGTAAGGGGGGGGGGCGGAGCCGCCATTACCGCCCGTTCCGGCCGAGTTTTGCCGCGCCCCTCTATTTACATAAACCCCGCCCATTGTCCGTGATCACGCCCATCTATTTACATACACTCCGCCCATTGCACACGACCACGCCCCCTGTATTAACCTAAACCCCGCTCATTGTTGAGGACCACGCCCATGTATTTACATAAACCCCGCCCATTACACACGGCCATGCCCCTCTACTTACATAAACCACGCTCATTGTTCAGGGGCACGCTGCTCTATTTACATAGCACCGTCCATTATCCAGGGTCACGCCGCTCTATTTGCATAATCCCGCCCTCATCGCTGCCCTAGACACGCCCTTCAGTTCCAAACCCCACCCAATGAAGACCTAAACTTGCAGTCTTTGATGCTGCATGGCGTGTTGTCTGCATCCCATCAATAAGTCAAGTCAATTTTATTTGTATAGCACATTTAAAAACAACCCACGTTGACCAAAGTGCTGTACATCAGTTCAGGTACTAAGAACGAACATACAATGGCACACAAACATAACAGCACATACATAAACAGTTCACAGCGCCCCCTCAGAGGGCCTCAAACACTAGGGAGTAGAAATAGGTTTTGAGCCTGGACTTAAAGGAGTCGATGGAGGGGGCAGTTCTGTTGGGGAGAGGGATGCTGTTCCACAGTCTAGGAGCTGCAACCGCAAAAGCGCGGTTTGCAATCTGAGCAGGTTTTTTTCCTTCAGCAGTCTGGTTTGCTCCAGCTCCAGCAATGTGAACTCTGAGAGTGTCGAGGAGGCCTAGGATGCGCAAAAGATGATTTGATTGAAATTGAAAGAATCTGGAATGAGGCACGTAAAATGGTGCTGCCACCAAATTGAAGAGGCTGGTTATAATTAGCCTAAATATGACGCATTTTTAGACAGAAGATGAGGAGGAATTTGTAGAGAGGAACTGCTGATGCTGGTTTAAATTAAAGTTGACACAAAATGCTGGAGTAACTCAGCGGGACAGGCATCATCCCCGGAGAGAAGGAATGGGCGACGTTTCTGGTCGAGACCCTTCTTCATTTCTTTAGTCAGAGGGTGGTGAATCTGGGGAATTCATTGCCACAGAAGGCTGTCGAGGCCAACCAAGTCAATGGATATTTTTAAAGTGAAGATTGATAGGTCTTGATTAGAACGGGTGATAAGGGTTATGGGAAGAAGGCAGGAGAATGGGGGTTGAGAGGGAGAGATAGATCAGCCATGATTGAATGGTGGAGTAGACTCGGTGAGCCAAATGACCTAATTCTGCTCCTATCACTTATGAACATAAGTAAGACCTGGACATTGGGAATGGTTACCCAGGAATCAATGTTGCAACAGGTTGTTTGACATCTCTAGTGACAATGACAGTTTAAACCTATGTCTCAAAATACATGGGAAACCTTTACACCTGTTTTATAGTTGACTGATCTCAACCTGGGAAATAACTCACTTGAAGCACTTCCAGAAGTTCTGAAGCAACTAACACACTTAAAGAGGCTAAACCTGTTTGGTAACAAACTAGGCAAGTTGTCACCAAGTGTGATAGGTAAATATAACAAATACTCCCACTTCTTAGATTATTGACTATGCTATTTAATTATAATATTTAGTTTGTATTATTTTGTTGATTAATAAACGTTACACTAAATGATACATTTTCTATAGAAATAAGGAACTGCAGATGCTGGTTTACAAAAAAAGACACTAAGTGACTCAGTGGGTCAGGCAGCATCTCAGGTGAACATGGATAGATAATGTAGGAAGGAACTGGTGGTTTAAACCGAAGTTTGGCACAATGCTGGTTTAAACCGAACTGGTTTCTACAACTGAATAATCAGTTAGTGAACTATCAGAGTTTTACTGTTATCAGGTTTTGCTACACCACCAGATTAGTCTGACAGTCATGTTACAAAAAGGGAAGCTAAAAGTAGAGAATCACAAATCACTAGAATCAAGATTCCATTTCCCCAGGTCCCTCCCTACCATACTTCAAGATTACTCCTGGATAGCATGGATGTGGAGCGGATGTTTCCACCAGTGGGAGAGTCTAGGAACAAGGGCCATACCCTCAGAATAAAAGGACATACCTTCAGAAAAGAGATGAGGAGGATTTTTTTTAGTCAAAGGGTGGTGAATCTGTGCAATTCATTGCCACAGACGGCTGTGGAGGCCAAGTCAATGGATATTTTTAAGACGGAGATTGACAGATTCATGATTAGCACGGGTGTCAGGGATTATGAGGAGAAGGCAGGAGAATGAGCTTGAGAGGGAAAGATAGATCAGCCATGATTGAATGGCGGAGTGTACTTGATGGGTCAAATGGCCTAATTCTGCTCCTACAAATTATAAACCTATTTTGATGTTTAGTGCCATCAAAAACTTTCTGATTTTTCATGTAAATTTCAAATTTTGTTCTTACTACACTTGACTTGTTTCAATATGCACTTTTCCTGTGCCATCTGTTTCTAATGATGCTGACTAGCTGTAAATAAAATTCCTCAGAACAATCTGCTATTTTGTGAGTGTAACCCCTGGTGAAAATGTTGGAGAAGCGAGTGTTCCTTGTTTGCTCTAAAGCGCAAGATGATCTTCTGTGATGTTGGAAACAGTGAGTCAGAAGGAACTGTCCGCTTCTTGCCATAGGCAATGTCTTGCTGGAAAACAAAGCAAAATTAGTTTAGTTTAGAGACACAGCATTGAAACAGGCCTTTCGGCCCACCGTTTGCACGCCGACCATCGATCACCCGTTTGCACTAGTTTTATGTTATCCCACTTTCTCATCCACTCCCCTAAACACTAGGGGTAATTTACAGGGCCCTATTAACCTATAAACAGCGTGGAAACAGGCCCTTCGGCCCACCGAGTCCGCGCCAACTAGCGATTACCTCTAGCACTATCCTACACATTAGGGACAATTTACAGAAGTCAATTAACCTACAAACCAGTACATCTTTGGATGGTGGGAGGAAACCGGAGCACCTGGAGAAAACCCACACGGTCACAGGGAGAATGTACAATCTTCTCACGGGCAGTACCCGTAGTCAGGATTGAACCCGGACCCGTGGCACTGTTAAGCAGCAACTCTACCAGCTGCACCATTGTGCCACCCTGAACGTGTGCTATAAACTTGGCAACAATAAATAATGTCTTGCAGGGAAACAAATTATTTGGGTATAACAGTTTCTGGTTTGCATTTGGTGCTCGGTTTATCCATCAAGTATAGGCAACAGGTTCCTCAATGTTGTAAAATGAGTTTATGATAGTGGAAGTTCAAATAAAATGTTTTAGTCAATAGATGATGTTCCAGTTGACTAAAACTGGATCATCTTAACAATTAAGAAAGCTGCACTTAAAATCATAGAGTCATACAACAAGGCAGCAGGCTCTTCGGCCCAACTTGCACATGCCAATCAAGATGCCTCATCTAAGCTAGTCCTATTTTTCTGTGTTTGGCCCATATTCCTCTAAACCCCCTTCCATGTACCTGTCTTTTAAATGCTGTTTTTATTGTACCTTCCTCAAAACCTCCTCTGGGAGCTTGCTCCATACACCCTTCACGTGCTGATCTCTGCCTCCTAATCCCATTTTCCTGCCTTCTCCCTATAACCCTTGGCACGTTCTAATCACAAATTTGGCTATCTCTGCCTTAAAATCCTGTTCCTATTAAATCTTGGTCCTCTCACCTTAGCTTATATCGCCTGATACTTCATTCCCCAACCCAGGATAAAAGACTCCGTGCATTTAGCCTATCTATTCCCTCATGATTTTATACACCTCTGTAACTTCACCCCTCAGCCTCCTGCGCTCCAAGGAATAAAGTTCTAGCCTGTCCAACCTCTCCCTATAGCTAAGGTCCTGAACTCCTGGCAACTTCCTCGTAAATCTCTGCACTCTTTCCAGCTTGTTTGGTCATAAACTAGCCAAGCTGTCATCAAATGTGTATAGTAAATAAAACAATGCTTCCCATTCTCCCTTGCCCGTGCCTTCAACACGATTTTGATGAGAGGAAAATTCACAGCAATCCTTTTCAATAAAATCAGAGAGGTCTGGGTTGTAGACCATTGCTGCACTTGCTTCCCCGTGCTTTTGGCCGATCCAGGAGGTTGTAAAGCTAAGGAGCCAGAGGTGAAATGCATCTAGTCCCTCAGGATGGGGCATTGGTGTCTTTATTGATAAACCATCATCTGCAGTTCCGTGTATCTGTATTCCACAAAATTAATTGAACTTATCTCTTTCCACATCACATGAAGGTAGAAATTGCCCCTCAGGTTCCTCTTCAGTTTTCTAGTGGCTTGATGAGTGGTGAGGGGCATGACTTTCCAACAATAGGTGCGATTATTACCTATATCGATACATATAAGTATGAAGGAATTGAGATACTGGTTTACACCAAAGATAGACACAAAATGAAGTGATTCCAAGGGGCAGGCATCATCTCTGGAGAAAAGGAATAGGTGGGATTTCGGATCAAGACCCTTTTTCAGACTGATCAGTGGAGAGGGAAGCTAGAGGTATGAAGGCTTCCCTCTCCCCTCACTCTCAGTCTGAAGAAGGGTCTCGACCCGAAACGGCACTGATTCCTTTTCTCCAAACAGCATCTCTGGAGAACGTGGATAGGTTGCGTTTCGGGTCAGATTCTTCTTATGACACTTAAGGTTTTGGAACAGCTCTGCCAAAGATCGCAATAAATTGTAGAGAGTTGTGGTTGTAGCCAGTCCATCACACCACCAGACTCCCCACCTTTGACTCCATCTACGCTTGATTGTATTTATGTACAGTATTATCCGATTTGATTGAATAGCGTGCAAAACAAAACTTTTCATTGTACATTGATACACCTGATAATAATAAACCTAAACCTAAAACCTAAGTCACTCTCTAAAGCTTCCCATTCACTCATTGACCAAGATAACTTTCCTTACAGTTCATCTCCATGGTTCAAAAATTCAAGTCATAGGAACAGAATTAGGCCATTCGGCCCATCAAGTCTACTCTGTCATTCAGTCCATCAAGTCTAGTCCGCCATTCAATCATGGCTGATCTATCTTTCCCTCTCAACCCCATTCCCCTGCTTTCTCCCCATAACCTCTGACATCCGTACTAATCAAGAATCTGTCAATCTCCGCCTTAAAAATATCCATTGACTTGGCCTCCACAGCTGTCTATGGCATTGAATTGCACAGATTCACCACCCTCTGATTAAAGAAATCCCTCCTCATCTCCTTTCTGATGGTCACCCTGGTTTTACCCCATCAGAGACACACACCCTCTCGTACCCGTCCCACTTTAGATCTGAGTATCTCGTATTTTCTGTAGTTCTATCACAATCTACCCAACGCATCTAGAAAATCTACGATTGCCACATTGACCACATTCACCACCCCCTATTTCAATAAAACAGGGTGGAAGCAAGTCATCCTTCATTTGAAGAGGATGTCTTTTGCTTGCCAAAAATATTTTTTTGTGACAGTTTTTTTCCCTGATACATAAAACCAGTAGAATTGTGACAACCCTTTTGTTCATTGATTTAGTCCAGTTCTAATCTGAAAAAATCCTGAGCTCCCATTAATTACTTCGTCTTAAGCCAATTGATGCAAGAAGCCCACATAAGAACAGGCTATTACAAATGATTTATGCACCCTGTGAAAAGTAGCATTGTGAAGGTAAAGCTATTACTGAATGAGTCCACAATGATTCAGTCCACAAAAAAAAGGTTCCCATTGTGACCACACTGTCACTTTCAATGTTGTATTGCAGCTTTCTTCCTCTGCCTTGTAATTCATTTTGGATATCCCTCGGTCTGTTGTGTTATTGAGATTAATGTTTAGATCATATTGCTGTGCTTGTTCCCTTAACTTTTAGAGACCAAATGTGAAGTGCCAATTTCCAGATATTTTTCTCAACAATTTTCTGCTTGTGTGATCAGATGGAGAGAGGTTTAGCCAGTGGAATAAAGACCAACACCTAGGTTGTTAAGCAGAAAACTAAGATAGACAGAAAGTGCTGGGCAGGGGAGGAGAGGGGGGAAGAGAGAGAGAGGGACATTGAAACCAATGCAGGCATCAAACAAAATAGAAATCCACAAAATGTGTAGGAAGGAACTGCAGATGCTAGTTTAAACCAAAGGTAGACCCAAAAAGCTGGAGTAACTCGGCGAGTCAGGCAGCATCTCGGGAGAAAAGAATAGGTGACGTTTTGGGTTGGAACCCTTCTTCAGATTGAAAGTAGAGGTGAGGGTGGGGGGTGGGGGGGAGGTGGGGGTTGAATTAAATTGGAGGAATGAAAAGGCCAGAACAACTCAGGGCCATCAACAGATGACCTCAGGAATGGTGGAGCCCATAATGGCTCATTTTTGTCTTGGGAATGTGTGATAAAGATGGATTCAAGGATGCGGACAGTGCAACTGGTTAGACAACTAAGCTGGGGAAGGAGAGGAGGGGGAGGGAATGCAGGAGTTACTTGAAATTAGAGAAATAAACGTTCATACCGCTGGGTTGAAAGCTGCCCAAGTGAAATATGTCTGTTCCATTTTCTATCAGTTACACATTCTATTTACATACCTGACTGTTCTCAAATATAATTAAAATTGACAGCACAAATCTACATAAATATGTCATGTTTTAAATCAGAGGTTAATATAAAAAAGCACAATGAAAGGACACGACCCGAAACGCCATCCAGAATGCTGCCTGATCCACTGAGTTACTCGAGCATTTTGTGTTCAACTCATCAGTTTACTATCTTAAAATTTAAATGCATAATTTTTCATTTTGGATTAAATGATGATAGAAATAATTAATTTTTCTGACAGAACTATCCATGTTATCCATGGGATAATGTAATTGTTTGTATACAATATACCCTATTGTAATAATTGTCTTTGCCACATGCATCTCTCTATATATTACTGAAACTATCATATTGTATATGCGTATATATATATTTAGATATATTTAGTATGTTCCCAAAATACAGCCAAAACGGTACACGATAGCGCAACAATTTTAGCATCACCTTAATCACCATTGCCTTGTGGTTCAAATAGTTGTTATATTTTTTCACTTTTTAAACTTTAAAAATCATCTTTTCTCTCAGAGAGGGGTACCAGACCAGGTGACGTTCAGTCGGCATTTGGCTTCTCGGTTTTTCTCAATTTTTCCCACCATGTGATAGATAAAAAGATTCCTGTTGTATCCTACGTGGTGGCCCGTCGTAGGTGACGTTGGCATGGCTGTGCAGTCTCATGTCTTGTGGGATCGAGTGTGGCTCACGATACCCATGTGCGAGACACATATTCGGGAGCAGTGGGGGCACATGAAGGCCGCTGTGAGAGGATTTATGGTTGCAGCCTTCCTCCTACCTCTGACGAATGAGTTGGCTTCGGCGATTATCTTGGAAACTGCTGACCGCCTTCCTAGTGGTTGTATCCTACCTATGTATATCAAAACTACTACTATTTGTTTGATAATCCTTACACATCCTTACATTGCTTTCTCATCATTCGTGCTCACCTGCTTCTTTTCATGCATTATTTTTATTTTATATTTTGTTTCTTCTTCACCTCACAATCTTATCAAAATTGATGTGAATTGAACGAGTCGCGGTGTGAGCCACTTCAGCAGGCTGCTCTCATGGGAAGATTTCTAGAACATACCAAATTTCTTTACAGTAATGAGGCAAGAAACTGCAGAGAATTGTGGACGCAGCCCAGACCATCTCACAAACCAACCTCTCTCTCATTGATTCCATCTGCTCTTCACGCTGCTTCGGCAAGGCCAGCAGCATCATCAAGTGACCTCACCTTGGTCACTCCTTCTTTCCTCTCCCATCAGGCAAGAGGCACAGAAGTGTGAAAACGCACACCTCCAGATTCCCAGCTGTTATCAGGCAACTGAACCATCTTACCATCAACTAGAGAGCGGTCCTGAGTTACTATCTACCTTATTGGATTTCCTCAGACTACCTTTAATCGGACTTTACTGGATTTTATCTTGCACTAAATGTTATTCCCTTTATCGTGTATCTGTACACTGTGGATGGCTCGGTTGTAATCATGTATTGTCTTTTTGCTGACTCGTTAGCGTGCAACAAAAGCTTTTCACTGTACCTTGGTACATGTGACAATAAACTAAACTAACCTAAACTCAATGCAATAATCAATACTGCAACATGGCAGCATTTGCACACATTGGCTTCCGATATATACCAGCTATTTACAATATATATTAATGATTTGGACGAGGGAATTGAATGCAACATCTCCAAGTTTGCGGATGACACGAAGCTGGGGGGCAGTGTTAGCTGTGAGGAGGATGCTAGGAGGCTGCAACGTGACTTGGATAGGTTAGGTGAGTGGGCAAATGCATGGCAGATGCAGTATAATGTGGATAAATGTGAGGTTATCCACTTAGGTGGCAAGAACAGGAAAGCAGACTATTATCTGAATGGTGGCCGATTAGGAGAAGGGGAGATGCAACGAGACCTAGGTGTTGTGGTGCACCAGTCATTGAA
Source organism: Rhinoraja longicauda (assembly GCF_053455715.1). Classification (NCBI taxonomy): domain Eukaryota; kingdom Metazoa; phylum Chordata; class Chondrichthyes; order Rajiformes; family Arhynchobatidae; genus Rhinoraja; species Rhinoraja longicauda. The sequence goes on along the minus strand of NC_135956.1, from coordinate 13,079,216 downwards.
AGTAGGCATGCAGATGCAGCAGGCAGTGAAGAAAGCGAATGGTATGTTGGCATTCATTGCGAGGGGATTTGAGTATAGGAGCAGGAAGGTTCTGCTGCAGTTGTACAGGGCATTGGTGAGACCACACCTGGAGTATTGCATAGTTTTGGTCTCCTAATCTGAGGAAAGACATTCTTGCCATAGAGGGAGTACAGAGAAGGTTCACCAGATTGATTCCTGGGATGGCAGGACTTTCATATGAAGAAAGACAGGATAGACTCGGCTTGTCCTCGCTGGAATTTAGAAGATTGAGGGGGGGTCTTATAGAAATTTACAAAAATTCTTAAGGGATTGGACAGGCTAGATGCAGGAAGATTGTTCCCGATGTTGGGGAAGTCCAGAACAAGGGGTCACAGTTTAAGGATAAGGGGGAAGTCTTTTAGGACCGAGATGAGAAAGTTTTTTTTCACACAGAGAGTGGTGAATCTGTGGAATTCTCTGCCACAGAAGGTAGTTGAGGCCAGTTCATTGGCTATATTTAAGAGGGAGTTAGATGTGGCCCTTGTGGCTAAAGGGATCAGGGGGTATGGAGAGAAGGCAGGTACGGGATACTGAGTTGGATGATCAGCCATGATCATATTGAATGGCGGTGCAGGCTCGAAGGGCCGAATAGCCTACTCCTGCACCTATTTTCTATGTTTCTATGTTTCTATGTATAAGATTACCTGTTTCAGTTTTTAAAAAGAGAACAATGTGCTGGAGTAACTCAGCGGGTCAAAAGGCATCTCTGGAGAACATGGATATGTGACGTTTTGGATCAGGATCCTTCTTCAGATGCTGATAAATAATCAGCCAGGATATCTGGCATAAGTCCCCTGCTTTATTAAGTAATACCCTTTAGAATAGACTTGGTCTAATATCTCTTCTGAATGTTGCCACCTCAGATCACAGCAGAAATATTATTGCAATCAAACGTTCCATTAGATTTGAAAGCATGACAACTCAGTCAAAAGTAAAATTGCTACAAGTTGAGCGATGAGAAGTTATATCGCAATTACAGAAGCAGCAAGAATGGGAAACAATGCTTACTTCACAATGCAAGTACGTTTAAAGGCAATTTGTTAACATTATAACATAGGATGGTTACAGCACTGAATTGATAATATATCTACCACATATATAAAATCATGAGGGGGATAGATAGGGTGAATGCACAGAGTCATTTACCCAGAGAAACAAAATCAAGAAGCAGAGGACATTAGTTTAAGGTGAGAGGGGAAAGATTTGATAGGAAATTGAGGAGCAAATTTTTCACGCAGAAGGTGGTGGGAATATGCAACGAGCTGCCAAAGAAGGTAGTTGATGCAGGTACTATAACAGCATTTAAAAAGACATTTGGACAGGTACATGGATAGGAAAGGTTTAGAGGGATAAGGTTCCCTCTTTCCAGGGGCATCTTAGTGGAACTAGCTAAGAGGGGCATCTTGGTTGGCATGGGTAAGTTGGGCCAAAGGGCCTGTCTCCATGCTGTATGAGTCTATGACTCTAGGACCTGTTGTCATCACACCTATAAATAAACTTATTCTCTATTTCCATTGCCCTAGTTCGCACTACCCCAACCAAAACATTAGTATTGCTGTTTACTAAATTTAATAACGGAGTTCTCGGAATGTTATTAATAAACTCTCAACTGTTTCCATGCCTGGCACAGCAATGCATCGAAAGCATAGTACGCTTAATCCATGAAGATACATTTTTACATTTGTACTTGCTAATAAACAAGACAATAAACTTCTGACCAATACGACAAATTTTAAGTTTTCCAGTATTAGTGCAGGAAGGAACTGCAGATGCTGGTTTATACCGAAGATAGATACAAAATGCTGGAGTCACTCAGCGGGTCAGGCGGCATCTGCGGAGAGAAGGTTCGGGTCGGAAGTCTGAAGAAGAGTTCTGACCCGAAACGCCACCTATTCCTTTTCCCCAGAGATGCTGCCTAGCCCAGCATTTCTCCAGCATTTTGTGTCTTTCTTTCCCAGTACTAGTTTGAGCCAGAAACTAAAAGGCAGTAAATGCAGATCTTACATCTCCTTTCTCTTAAAACTCTACTTAGAACTGTGTACATTAATAATGCAGTTGGGCCAATTGACCTTGTGCATATATATAGAATGCTATTTTCTAAAGCTGTTATTTAAAACTTTTAAATTCACATTTTCTTTTGTCATTTCAGAGGGCTTAGGAAACTTAGTTTTCTTGAATCTGAATAACAACAAGTTGACATCTCTGCCTGATGAAATGCACAGGTATTAGAAGTAACTTTTCATTATATTATTACAGTAATAAGAAGGGTCTCGACCCGAAACAGTTTTCTTGAATCTGAATAACAACAAGCTGACAACTCTGCCTGCTGAAATGGACAGGTACGAGAAGTGACTTTTCATTATATTATTACAGTAATAAGCTTGTATACACTGGAATTTAGAGGGATGAGAGGGAATCTTATTGAAACATATAAGATTATTAAGGGATTGGACACGCTAGAGGCAGGAAACATGTTCCCGATGTTGGGGGAGTCCAGAACCAGGGGTCACAGTTTAAGAATAAACCATTGTCTATCCTGAATAGACTGCAATTTTATCCTGGGGACGATACCATATCGTTTGCTGCTTTGGTTTAACTAAGGCAACTGATTGGAAATAAAGTCTTGGACGTTCTGGCTTGACAGCTACAATATGCTGTATAGAGCAGTGGTGGGTCTGAAGAAGTGTCCCAACCTAATATGTCACCTATCTATGTCCTCCACAGGTGCTTCCTGACCCGCTGAGTACTCCAGCTATTCTGTGTAGACACTCACTAAATCATAGAGAATCTTAATAGTGCATGGTTAACCAATTCTTGAATCTCTAATTAATAAAAGCTCCTGATAATTCATTTTCAGAAAGTCTGACTTTCTTTCTCTAGACTTTACTTTACTTTAGACTTGTTTCAACATGCACTTTTCCTGTACCATCTGTTTCTAATGCGGAAACAGGCCCTTCGGCCCAACGAGTCTGCGCCGACCAGCGATCACCCCCCACCCTAGCACTATCCTACACACTAGGGACAATTTACAATTTTTACTGGAGCCAATTAGCACACAAATTTGCAGGTCTCTGGAGTGTGGGAGGAAACCAGAGCACCCGGAGAAAACCCATGTGGTCACAGGGAGAACGTACATACTCCAAACAGACAGCACTTGTAGTCAGGATTGAACCCGGGTCTATGGCGTTGTAAAGCAGCAACTCTACCGCTGCGCCACTGTACCACCACCTTGGTGTAAATGATTTAATCCTAGACGGGAGCGCACAAACGAGAGTTTTAATAGACAGACAGACAGACAGACAGACAGACAGACAGACAGACAGACAGACAGACAGACAGACAGACAGACAGACAGACAGATAGATAGACAGATAGACAGATAGATAGATAGATAGATAGATAGATAGATAGATAGATAGACAGACAGACAGACAGACAGACGGACGGACGGACAGACGGACAGACGTACGTACAGACAGACAGACAGACAGACAGACAGACAGACAGACAGACAGACAGACAGACAGACAGACAGACAGACAGACAGACAGACAGACAGACAGACAGATAGATAGATAGATAGATAGATAGATAGATAGATAGATAGATAGATAGATAGATAGATAGATAGATAGATTAGATTAAATGTAAACCACATCAGGCAATATTGTGCCTTGAAGTGGAATCATTTTGAATTTGAATGGTGGTGCAGGGGAACTCTCACTTAAAATACAACATCATTCCAAATTGGTCTCAATTTAACTTTCTCAAATAATCCCTGGTAAATATGATTTTAGTTATAGAATGTGCCACTATTTCACTGTTTTATCATGTTGCAGGCTGTTGGAACTCAAGTATCTTTACGTCAACAGCAATCAACTGGGAAGCATTCCAAACAAACTTTGTCTCCTGCAGCATCTTTGTGAGCTACACTTAGCAAACAATAACCTTAAATTACTTCCACATGATATTGGATATTTGACTAATCTAAAGAAGCTTTCTCTGCCAAGAAACCAAATCGAGGAGCTTCCAGAAGTAAGTTATTGTGAAAGAGCATTACTACATATGTGCGTCTCTATCTAACATTAATTTCCTCAGGGATTCGCACAACTTTTGTTTTTCTTCTTCATGGAAAAAGATGATGCATTAGTTTTCCTAGGTTTGTGTAGTTCTTCTACTGAAGTCACGCCAAAATAAGTAGAACGCAAAGTTTGGGAGCGACTCAACATCTCTGAAGGGCATGCTGAAAGGTGGCACAGTGGTAGAGTTACTGCCCTACAGCACCAGAGACCTGGGTTCAATCCTGACTACGGGTGCTTGTCTGTATGGAGTTTGTATGTTCTCCCCATGCCTGCGTGGGTTTTCCCCAGGTGCTCCGGTTTCCTCCCACATTCCAATGACATGCAGGCTTGTAGGTTAATTGGCTTCGGTAAAGATTGTAAATTGTCCCTAGTGTGTGTAGGATAGCAGACCCGCGGGCCGAAGGGCCTGTTTCCGTGCTGCATCTCTAAACTGAACTAAACTAAACTTGTAAATCTAATAACAATGTCATAGTCAAGAATGTTTATTGTCATATGCCCCAGATAAAACAAAGAAACTCTTACTTGCAGCAGCACAACAGAATATGTAAACATAGTTCACTGTAAACAATATAATAAATAAGAAAAAAAAGTTTAGCGTGTGTGTCATGTATATACATACACACATACAAAAACAAACCAACAACAATGGTGCAAATAATGTCCATGTAGTTCAGAGCTTATTTGGAGTTTGTAGTGTTTAATAGCCTGATTGCTGTAGGGAAGAAGCTGTTTCTGAACCTGGACGTTACAACGAGAAAATGTCAACTTGAGCCGGCTGACAAGATCTTGACGTGATGTCTTAGTTGAGAATTTGGCAAGTCTTGGCAAAACAGCACTCTTTCAGTAATGTCTGTTTAGGATATGTACTCCTGCCCTGATTTGAAGCATAAACCCTCTGTTTTATGTCAGGGATCAATCAACTGGGTTAGCTAGTATGTATAACATGATGTTTGTCAAATCCAAAATAAAATGCCTGTTAAATATAAGTCACTCATAGCTAATAACCGTTGTGAAAATATCTTGTAAAAAAAAAAGGATCACTTGTTAAAAACTTCTGTTTGTGATTTATTCCTGAGTAGCTTAGATTGGTAAATATAGCTGTTCCATATACGTCCACCGCCGATTTTCCAGCACGCTCGGTTCCAGAGCCTTGCTGGATTATCCGTTTTGCTGGACCAGCAGAGGTCAGGGCCTCTGAGAAGTGTCCAATGGTTCCGGAACGGTCCGCCTAGGCCGCCCAGGGGCCAAGAGACTGGCCTTGGAAGTCATCTGTGGTAACGGATCTTCTGGGCTGGACCTAGAATCCCGGCCACAGATGGAAAATTCGACATCAATTGGCACGGTTGTCCCGGGAGTCAGCGGAAAGACTATACATGATTACCATCGAGCCGTCCAGAGTGGACACTTTTAGTTTTAGACATATAGCGTAGAAACAGGCCCTTCAGCCCACCGAGTCTGCGCCGACCAGCGATCCCCATACACTAGCTCTATCCTACACACTAGGGAAAATTTGCGATTTTTTTACCAAAGCCAATTAACCTATAAATCTGTACGTCTTTGGGCTGTGGGAAGAAACCGGAGCACCCGGGGAAAACCCACGTGGTAATGGGGAGAACGTACAAACTCCGTACAGGCAGCACCTGCAGTCAGGATCGAACCCGGGCCTCGAGCGCTGTAGGCAGTAATTCTACCGCCGCGCCATGCAGATACAAAATAAAGGGAATAATGTATAGTGCAAGATAAAGTCCAGTAAAGTCTGATTAAAGATAGTCCAAGGGTCTCCAATGAGGTAGATGGTAGCTAGGGATCGCGCTCTAGTTGTTGATAGGATGGTTCAGTTGCCTGATGACAGCTGGGAAGAAACTCCCTGATTATCTCTATTGCCTTCTCTTCTAGTTTCATTAGAAGAGCTGAATTATCATTGCTCAATAAAATAGTTAAAGTACATGAAGATGTTTTTGTACACAAATAAAATATTTTCAGCCTTGAAACTAGACATTTAGTTGAATGTGAATCTCTTCTGCGATTCCTGTTAAATGATGTTGTGAAGCTGTTCGTTATTTATAAAGGGAAAAGGAAAGACCAGTACTGTAGTCTTCTAGTTTGTGAGAAGTAAAGAAAGTAACTTTTGCTCTTGTGTCAATTTTCTAGGAATTGTGCAAACTACGCAATTTAAAAGTTCTCGATGTGGCTGGAAATCTGTTAACTATCTTTCCAACAAAGGTAAATCCTAATCTCAAAATACAATCCACAGTTGTATTATGATACATTGTTTTTACACATTTTATCCAATCCTTACGGCATTCCCTGAGACCACCAGAGGGCAGTGTTGCAGCACAGGTGGTAGACTTGATGCCTCAGTGACCTAGGTTCAATGCTGACCTCCAGTGCTGTCTGTGGAATTTGCGTGTCCGCTCTGTAGGCGTGTGGTTTTCCCCAGGCTATTTTGGTTTCCTCCCCACATCTCAAAGATATGTAGGAAACCAATTCCAATAATTGGGCACTGGCAGTTCTTGCCGAATTTGGGGAAATTGGTACCAAAGAAGGGAGAATAAAAAACAGAATTAGTCATAGTCGTACAGCGTGGAAACAGGCCCTTCAGCCACGCCAACCAACATGTCCAGTCTCACTGGTCCCACTTGCTCCCATTTGGCCCATATCCCTCTAAACCCACCCTATCCCCATATTTGTCTAGTGTAAGAAAATAACTGCGGATGCTGGTACAAATCGAAGGTATTTATTTCACAAAATGCTGGAGTAACTCAGTGGGTCAGGCAGCATCTCAGGAGAGAAGGAATGGGTGACGTTTCGGGTCGAGACCCGAAGAAGAGTCTCGACCCGAAACGTCACCCATTCCTTCTCTCCTGAGATGCTGCCTGACCTGCTGAGTTACTCCATACTTGTCTAAATGCTTTTTAAGCATTGCCATAATACCTACCTCAACAGTGTTCAATACCAAACGTGTCAAAGCTCTTCCAGTAGGTATTTGGTTTCTGTTGTGTCTAAAACAAAATTAAAATTGGTACTACGAATTATGAAGATTTTAATGCTGCAAATAAAATCACATTTGCAAACACAGAGGTAAACATATAGAATCATGGAGTGAGTCATGCAGCGTGGAAAAAGCCCTTTGGCCCACTTACCCATACCGGCCAACATGTCCCATCTACACTAGGGGTCTCTGGCGCTGTAAGGCATCAACTCTACCACTGTGCCCTATGCTTGATTAAGTGTGTGTCTCTTACTTACCCTCTCCCCACACTGTAGTTACAGCATTATAACTTCATACTTAGTATCACAAAATGCTGGAGTAACTCAGCAGGTCAGGCAGCATCTAGGAGAGAGGGAATGGGTGACGTTTTGGGCCGAGACCCTTCTTTAGACTGATGCTGATTTGTACCAGCATCTGCAGTACTTTCGATTTGTACCAGCATCTGCAGTTATTTTCCTACTCATACTTTCATGTAGTCATCGATCCACCCACACAAGCCCCTTGCCCTAAATCATAACATGGCAGAGAAGAATGAGCCACCATAAGTCATAGGAGCAGAATTAGGCCATTCAGCCCATCAAGTCTACTCTGCCATTCAAGCATGGCTGATCTATCTCTCCCCCCTAACCCCATTCTCCTGCCTTCTCCTCATAACCTCTGACACCCGTACAAATCAAAAATCTATCTATCTCTGCATTAAATACATCCACTGACTTGGCCTCCACAGCCTTCTGTGGCAGCTATTCTTTGTGCTGGATGGGGTATGTGAATAATAGAGCATGAGTACCCATCAGCCAGAGAGAGTGGGATAAGAGTGGTTTGTGTCAGGTTTTGAGAATTCAGGTAAACTCTTTGATCGGATTTTTTACAGTTGAAAGCTGATGGAAATGCACAAGAATCTTGAGTGTTGGTTGGCACCTGCATAATTGAAAAAATAAAATATGAAGGAACTTACACGAGTCTAGTTCAAACCTTGTTACATAGAAACATAGAAATAGGTGCAGAAGTAGGCCATTCGGACCTTCGAGCCAGCACCTTGATTACTTTAACCCTAAGAGCTAAATCTAACTCTCTCTTGAATACATCCAGTGAATTGGCCTCCACTGCCTTCTGTGGCAGAGAATTCCACAGATTCACAACTCTTTGGCTGAAAACATTTATTCCTCATCTCAGTGCTAAATGGCCTACCCCTTATTTTTATACGTGCCTTCTTCTCATCTTTCCAATTACAATGAAATATCAACTGTTTCTCTCCGTGTCTGAGCTGCTGAGCAAGTGCGGCGTTTTCCATTATAGTTTCATATAGATATACTGTAGATATCTGCGTTATTTTGCCCCAAGACCACATTCTGGATCTGTTTCAGTCAGTTGTTAAGGTGGAGGAGAGAGAGTCAGAAGCTAGGAACTGAGCTTACACCAAAGATAGACAAAAAATGTTGGAGTAACTCAGCGTGACAGACAGCATCTCTGGAGAGAAGGAATGGGTGACGTTTCAGGTCGAGACCCTTCCTCACACTCAAGAGGTGACGTTTCAGGTTGAGACCCTTCATCAGACTGAAGAAGGGTCTCGATCCAAAACGTCACCCATTCCTTCTCTCCAGAGATGCTGCCTGAGTTACTCCAGCATTTTGTGTCTATCTTAAATAAACATGAATCCAGACTCATTACAGGAACGCGGCTCCATTTCTTTTGTTGTTGGCTTGCATCCTTTTGCCTGAAGCTTCCTTTCAATTTCTCATAGCCAATTTCCATTTCATTTTGTAGACACAAAAAACTATAGTAACTCAGCGGGCCAGGCAGCATCTCTGGAGGGAAGGAATGGGTGACGTTTTGGATCGAGACCCTTCTTCAGTCTGATGAAGGGTCTCAACCTGAAACGTCACCTCTTGAGTGTGAGGAAGGGTCTCGACCTGAAACGAGACCCATTCCTTCTCTCCAGAGATGCTGACTGTCCCGCTGAGTTACTCCAACATTTTTTGTCTATCTTTGGTGTAAGCTCAGTTCCTAGCTTCTAGATCGAGACCCTTCACTAATTAGTGATTAGTTTCAGATCGAGACCCTTCACTAATTATGCTCAATCTTTCCTGGAGCCTTTCCGACTGTCTTCTGCTCTGTCTTACTCTTGTTGCCAAATATTATATTCTTCAAATATAGTTAAAGAATCACTTTCTCTCCTGTCTCCCAGCTCCATTTCCTCCATACCACTCTCTGGGTGAAAACAATCTGTAACATTTAGTGTAACAACATTTGCACATGGCTGAACTGAATCTATATCACCTTGTCTAGAATCTAGCCTTTAGAACCAGCCTCGTCATCTATCCTGCCAAATTGGCTCAGCATCCTCTATGTTTAAGGGCCTGTCCCACTTAGGCGATTGTCATAGTCGTAGCAGGTCGCCGAAAAACCGGCAACTGGACCCCCCCCAACGACAATATCTACAAGCTACAACAACCTACCACCTAGTCGACGTCACGTTACGGCAAGCTACCGACAACCGGCGACCCAATCGTTGCGACTTAGGACGTCCACCTACGACCGCACCTACGACAACCTACGACCACACAGGCGACAATCTACGACAACTGAAGTCAACCTACGTCTGCCCGCGACAAGCTACGACAAGCTACGACCCTGTCGGCGACAACTGAAGACAATTCACGTCATTTTGGTCTCTGCTTTTGACGCCGGTTGATGTAGGTTGACGTAGGTAGTCGCCAATGGAATTCACCAAAGTCAGCACCGGCGACAACCTATGTCACCTGGCGACAACCTGGCGACAACCTACGACAGCACTTACGTCAGGTGACTCAAGCTACGATCATTGGCGTCAAACCAACAGTCGCTGAAAATGTTTCAATATCTCAAAATCCAGCTGCGACCAGAAAAACGCTACGACTCTTTGGAGACGACTCACGACCGTACAGGCGACACCCCGGCGACCGTGTGGCGACAGCTTAGTCGCCTGTAGTCGCCTAAAAAAACGCCTGTGGGACAGGCCCTAAAGGGGAATCACCTTTCGTTCTTCTAAAGTGCGATTAGTTTAAACCAGACTTCCTTAGTCCAGCTCTTCAAAGGACATCTTCTTCATTCCAGGAAGGTATCCAATTAATTTGGCCTGCACTAACTCCAAACCAAAGATTCCTTAGGCACAGGGATAAAAACTGTATAATTCTCTAAATGGGATTCATAAAGTTAACACCTCTCATCCCACCCAAACCACCCCCTCCCCAGGTACTTTCCCCTGCAACCGCAGGGGATGCAACACCTGTCCTTACTCCTCCTCCGTCGACTCCGTACAAGGACCCCGACCGTCTTTTCAGATGAGGCAGAGGTTCACTTGCACCTCCTCCAACCTCATCTGTATCCACTGTTCTAGGTGTGGACTCGTATATATCGGCGAGACCAAACGCAGGCTCGGCGATTGTTTCGCTGAACACCTCCGCTCATTCTGCCTAAATCTACCTAATCTCCCGGTTGCTAAGCACTTTAATTCCCGTTCCAATTCCCACACGATCATCCAGTCTTGTTTGGTCTCGCCGATGTATAGGATGTAAATACACTTATTAGCCCAAGTTGGAATTTTGTCCAGTTCTTTCATGTGGCGCAGGCTACCACTTTCTCTGACACATTCGTCTCTGACCTCTTTAGTCAGAGGGTAGTTAATCTGTGGAACTCATTGCCACAGAGGGCTGTGGAGGCAGTGTCAATGGATATTTTTAAGGCAGAGATAGACAAATTCTTGATTAGAACGGATGTCAAGGGTTACGGGGCCAGGAAAATGGGATTATGAGGCAGCGATCAGCCATGATTGAATGGCAGAGTTGATTTGATGGGCCGAATGGCCTAATTCTACTTCCATAACGTGTGAACTAATGAACATGATAATGCCAAATTGGATCAACTAAATTGAAGGTCAATTAACTGCAATTTTTCAGCACATCAAAATGGACTCTTATCACCCACAGTCCTCATATTTCTCCTGCAGCTCTTCACTTCTTCACCCCCATTCCCTGCGTTCTTTACCTCCTCCTCCCCTTCACTCTATCATCTGCCTTGATTGTCCTCCTGCTATTCTCCTCATTTTCCTCGTCTTCCCGCTTCTCCTACTTCAGGCAAAATGGCTGCAGAATATACCCATTTTTCAATCTGTCTCCTCCCTTGGACTTACACAGATCCTTGAAACTTGTCCCTCAGCATTCTAATCCCCGGTTCACTTTCATTTTAATGTACAAAACATAAATGTTTTGTAACAATCCTCCCAATTCAAGAATGGGCCTTCCTGATGATTTTCAGTTTAGTTTAGCGATACAGCACGAAACAGGCCCTTTTGCCCACCGAGTCCACGTCGACCAGCGATCCCCGCACACTAACACTATCCTACACACACTAGGGACAATTTACATTTATACCAAGCCAATTAGCCTTTAAATGATAAACAATTCAGTATTGAGAAAGAAAAACTGAAGGCTAAAGAAACATTTTGTGAGATATTTTGAAAATTAATACCGTTTATTTGTTGTTTCTACTTCCATTCCCTTTTATACTAATCATCGTCTAGTTTAGTTTAGAGATACAGCACGGAAACAGACCCATCGGCCCACCGACAGCGATCCCCGCACATTAACACTATCCTACACACACTGGAGACAATTTACACTTATACCAAGCCAATTTACCTACATGCCTGTACGTCTTTGGAGTGTGGGTGGAAACCGAAGATCTCTGCAAAAACCCACGCAGGTCACGGGGAGAACGCACAAACTCCATGCAGGCGGCACCCGTAGTCGGGATCGAACCCGGGTCTCCGGCGCTGCAAGTGCTATAAGGCAGCAACTCTACCGCTGTGCCACTGTGCTGCCCTAATGCTTTTCCAGTTGACGTAAAGATACAAGATATCGTTCCTTGTTGTTGGTGTCTACAACAAATTACTGGCCAAAGGCCTGGCTGCCTAATTTGATTCATGTTTTATTATTTGATTTGTATTAATTGTTTGGTAATCGGGTGGTGGGTGCATGGGATGAACTGAGGGGGGGGGGGGGGGGGGCAGTTGAGGCAGATACTATCAAAACGTTTAAGAAATATTTAGATAGGTACATGGATAGGACAGGTTTAGACGGATATGGACCAAACGCAGGCAGGTGGGACTAGTGTACATGGGACATGTTGGTCATTGTGGGCAAGTTGGGCCGAAGGGCCTGTTTCCACGCTGTAGGACTCTATGACTCTATAACATTAAAAATTCTAAACATTTAAAAATCTAGTTTATAACATTTTAGAGGTGCCGTACTGATGTGTACCATCACCAAATAAAACGTTCATCGTAGTAAACAACAATGTTTCCTTAATTTTGTACTTTTAATTCCCAAGTTGTTGGAGCTGAAATTGGATGAACTTTACTATGAGCAGAATCCACTGTTGGAAAAAGAACTCACTTCATCAACACAAGAATATGAAGTTTTATCTCTTCAGGTAATTGTTTGTATACTATGAGGATATAATGTGGTTACCTTTCAGCATTATTGTGTAACCTGCTGGAATGCAATTATAAAGATATTTGTCTCACTAAAATGACACTTCACTTGCTCTGCCAGATTACTATCCAGGTACTATGGCAACGTTTAGCAGGTACATCAATAGGATAGGCCCAGACTATCAAACAATCCAACCCTCACTTCTATTGACTCCATTTACACCTCACGTCGCCTCGGCAAAGCCAGCAGCACAATCAAGCGACCTCACCCTGGCCACACCCTCTTCTCCCCTCTCCCATCAGCCAAAATGTATAGAAATGTGAAAACACACAACTCCAGATACAGGGACAGGTTCTTCCCAGCTGTTATCAGGCAACTGAACCATCCCACCACAGCCAAAGAGCAGTGTCACTATCCCACTACACTAGCACTATCCTACACACTAGGAACTATTTACAATTTTACTGAAGCCAGTTAACCTACAAACCTGCACATCTTTGGAGTATGGGAGGAATCCGGAACACCCGGAGAAAACCCACATGGTCACGGGAAGAAAGTGCAAACAAAGTACAGACAGCACCCGTAGTCAGGATCAAACTCAGGTCTCCGGCGCTGTAAGGCAGCAACTCTACCGCTGAGCCACTGTGCCGCCCCAAGGATAGTCAAGGATAGTTAATATACTTGTATCTTGAACATGCTAAAATATATATATATATATATATCACATATATATATGTCACAATCACAATAATCACAATCACAATAAAAAACTTTATTAGCCAAGTATGTTTTGCAACATACGAGGAACCTCATTTGCCATACAGCCATAACAATGTCATACAGTCATATATACTGTATATAAAGTAGCCATTTAAATCCTTCAACTTTCTTAAAACATTTTATCTTTTAAGAAAGACTCTGAAAAGCCAATGGTCAGCTTTACATGTCACTTTGCAAAATAACATCCTTTTTACAGTGATAAAAAACTGGTCCATTTTTAGTGGTATTAGATGAGTGAATGATTATGAACTATTGTTTGAGGAGCATTTCTGAAAATATATTATATAGTTCAATCGAATCTTTATTTTTTACAGTTCTATCCAATCTTTAATATCTGCTTTACTCTCAAGAATGACACATGCAGTTTGATTATAGTACTGCATTACAGTTTCAGCAGAGACTTCAGAAATATTTTCACAAGTCCAAATGATTTTCTGTCTTAAAATGAATTAAGTTATTTCATGGAGACACAAGGCACTACGGACGCTGGTTTACAGTAAAAGACGCAAAGTTGAGGTGCAGCTCGGTGGCATAGCTTCATGGGCTGCTGCCTCACAGCGCCAGAGACCCAGGTTCGATCCTGCCCTCGACTGCTGTCTGTGTGCAGTTTGCGCATTCTCCCTGTGACCGCGTGGGTATCTTCCGGTTTCCTCCCACATCCCAAAGACGTGCAGGTTTGAAGGTTGATTGACCTCTGTAAATTGCCCCCCAGTGTGTGCAGGAAGTGGATGTGAAAGTGGGATAATGTAGAACTAGTGTGAAGGGGTGATTGATGGTCGGCATGGACTCGATGGGCTGAAGGGACTGTTTCAATGCTGTATCTCTAAACTAAAGGGCGGCACGGTGGCGCAGCGGTAGAGTTGCTGCCTTGCAGCGCCAGAGACCCGGCTTCGTTCCTGACTACAGGTGGTGTCTGTACGGAGTTTATTCGCTCTCGCTGTGACCTGCGCGGGTTTTCTCCGGAAGTTCCGGTTTCCTCCCACACTCCAAAGATGTACAGGTTTGTGGGCTGTTTGACTTGGTATAAATGTAAAATTGTCCCTAATGTGTAGGATAGTGTTTTTGTGTGCAGGGATCGCTGGTTGGCGTGGACTCGGTGGGCTGAATGGCCCGTTTCCGTATTGTATCTCTAAACAAACTAAACTAAACTCAGCGGGTCAGGCAGAATCTGTGGACTGAAGAACGGTCCCAACCCGAAACGTTGCCTGTCCTTCCCTCCACGGATGCTGCCTGACCCGCTGAGTTCTTCCAGCACTTTGTGTTTTGCTCAAGGACACTGGGATTGTGTTACAGCCGTGATCTTATAGAGTGCAGAGACCCAAAGAACCAAAGAACCGCTGACCCACCTTATCCCTCTGCACTATATTAACTTCAGTGTTAAAAACTACCAACATCCTGTGATTACATTATAAATGTAAAATTGTCCCTAGTATGCAGGATAGTGCTAGTGTGCGGGGATGTCTTGTCGATGTGAACTCGGTGGGCCGAAGGGCCTGTTTCCGTGCTGTATCTCTAAACTAAAGTAAACAAAACTAGATTTCTGGAGTAACTCAGTGGGTCAGGCAGCATCTCTGGAGAACATGGATAGGTGATGTCTTGTGCTGGGACTCAGATTAAGATGTCATGGGCATGCAAGTGACTGAAAGCAAATGCTTGCACAAAGTTAAAAAATAAGAATAAAAATGAACTTTGAGAAGTACACAGCAGATGAAAACATTTGAGAAAGAGCAGGGGCGGCACTGTGGCACGGCAGTAGAATTCCTGCCTTACAGTACTTACGGCGCCAGAGACCCGGGTTCGATCCCAACTACGGGGCTACTTGAAGAGTTTGGAATTCAATAATGTTAATCGTCAAAACATTTTATCATAGAATATCTTATGATATGTCTGTACGGAATTTGTACGTTCTCTCCATGACTTTGTGGGTTTTCTCCGAGAGCTTCAGTTTTCTCCCAAGACGTTCAGGTTTGTAGGTTAATTGGCTTAGTATAAATGTAAATTTTCCTTAGTGTGTGTGGGATAGAAACATGGAAACATAGAAAATAGGTGCAGGAGGAGGCCATTCGGCCCTTCAAGCCAGCACCGCCATTCATTGTGATCATGGCTGATCGTCCCCAATCAATAACCCGTGCCTGCCTTCTCCCCATATCAATAGACAATAGGTGCAGGAGTAGGCCATTGACCCCTCGAGCCAGCACCGCCATTCAATGCGATCATGGCTGATCACTCTCAATCAGTACCCCGTTCCTGCCTTCTCCCCATACCCCCTCACTCCGCTATCCTTAAGAGCTCTATCCAGCTCTCTCTTGAAAGCATCCAACGAACTGGCCTCCACTGCCTTCTGAGGCAGAGAATTCCACACCCTCACCACTCTCTGACTGAAAAAGTTCTTCCTCATCTCCGTTCCAAATGGCCTACCCCTTATTCTTAAACTGTGGCCCCTTGTTCTGGACTCCCCCAACATTGGGAACATGTTTCCTGCCTCTAATGTGTCCAATCCCCTAATTATCTTATATGTTTCAATAAGATCCCCCCTCTATCCCTTGATTCCACTAGCCCCTAGAGCTCCATCTAACTCTCTCTTAAATCCATCCAGTGATTTGGCTTCCACTGTCCTCTGTGGCAGAGAATTCCACAAATTCACAACTCTCTGGGTGAAAAAGATTTTTCTCACCTCAGTTTTAAATGGCCTCCCCTTTATTCTAAGACTGTGGACCCTGGTTCTGGACTCGCCCAACATTGGGAACATTTTTCCTGCATCTAGCTTGTCCAGTCCTTTTATAATTTTATATGTTTCTATAAGATCCCCTCTCATCCTTCTAAACTCCAGTGAATACAAGCCCATCCAAGGATAGTGTTAATGTGTGGGGGATCGCTGGTCGTTTTCAGACTCGGTGGGCCAAAGGGCCTGTTTCCACGCTGTATCTCTAAAACTAAGACTAAAACTAACAAGCAGGCTATCTTATTTGTCTGACAAAGAGTTAAAAACCGTCATAACCAGTCCCTTCTCCTTACTACTGCTGACTGATATGTTTGTTTGTAAAATATTCTGTGATAAAATGTTTTGACGATTAACATTATTGAATACCAAACACTTCAAGTAGGTATTTGGTTTCTGGTGTGTCTAAAACAGTATTAAAATTAGTATTTCAAAATGATGAAGATTTTAATGCTGAAAATAAAATCACAATTTATGACATGAAATTTGTCCTATCCATGTACTTGTCTAAATGTTTCTTAAATGTTGTGATAATATCTGCCTCAACTACCTCCTCCGGCAGCTTGTCCCATACACGCACCACTCTTTTTTTTTTTTCCTAATCAGATGTGCAGCACTTTGGTCAACGTGGGTTGTTTTTAAATGTGCTATACAAATAAAATTGACTTGACTTAACTTGACCCTTTGCATGAAAAAGTCACCCTGCAGGTTCCTCTTAAATCTTTCCCCCCTCCCCTTAAAACTATGTCCTCTGGTCCTCGATTCCCCGACTCTGGGCAAGAGACTCTGTGCGTCTACCCGATCTATTCCTCTTATGATTTTGTATATGATATAGTGCTGTTAATATCCTCTACCATTAATTTAAATTTCATCATTCAATCCAGATGTCTTACATTTGCTTTTCATAACCGAGTGATGTAACACTCTTAATAACTTTCATTGTGCTCTTTGCAGAATACTTTCGTTCAATTCCTGCCACAAATCAATTAAATTTCCTGTAATCTGGCGTTCAGTTCCTTGGCTAGTTTTTCAGGAGTTGCTAAAACGTAGTACTTGGATTCAGCAACCCAAGTGTAGACATTCTGCACTCTACGAACCACTTTGGCTAACATACAGCAACACATACAACAAAAGATTTGTATAACTGAAGTGGGATTCCAAACCATTTATATCCTACTTTAATATCTGAGTCTTTGATTACAACAAAAGATTAGAGTAATTGAGTCATAGAGTCGTACAGTGTGGAAACAGGTCCTTCGGCCCAACTTGCCCATACTGGCCAACATGTTCCAGCTACATTAGTCCCACCTGCCTGCGTTTGACCCATATCCCTCCAAACCTGTCCTATCCAAGTACCTGTCTAACTGTTTCTTAAATATTGGGATAGTCCCTAACTCAACTACCTCCTCTCGCAGCTTGTTCCATACACCCACCACCTTTTGTATGAAATAGTTACCCATCAGATTCCTATTAAATCTTTTCCCCTTCACCTTAAACTTATGTCCTCTTGTCCTCGATTCTGCATCCACCCGATCTATTCCTCTCATGATTTTATACACCTCTATAAGATCACCACTCATCCTCCTGCGCTCCAAGGAATAGAATCCCATCCTACTCAACCTCTACCAATAGCTCAGACCCTCTATTCCTAGCAACTTGATTATGTAAGGATGGACAGAAAATGCTTGAGTAACCCAGTGGGTCAGGCAATATCTCTGGAGAAAAGGAATGGACGATGTTTTGGGTCGAGACCCTTCTTCAGGCTGAGAGTCAGGGGGGAGGGATACTAGAGATATGAAAAGGTAAGGAACAAGTCAGATGACTCAAGAAAGGTGGAGCCCACAATGGTCCATTGTTGGCTGCAGAAGTGGTGATAATTAAGGGATACAAACGGTGAAACTAGCAAGACGACGAGGGTGGGGGACGGATGGAGAGAGAGAGAATGCAAGGTCTACTTGAAATTAGAGAAGCCAATATTCATACTGTTGAGTTGTAAGCTGCCCAGTTGGGATGTAAGAAATTATGTGAGATGGAAAATATAAATAAAGTGATGTGCCAGAGCAACTCAGCAGGTCAGGCAGCACCTATGGAGAACATGGATAGGTGAGGATCGGCCCATGGATAGGTGAGGATAGGTGAGGATTCTTCAGACTGATTGTGGTGGGTTGGAGGAGAGAGAAAGTTGGAAGAGATGAGAAGGGGGACAAAGCCTGGCGAGTGACACGGACACAAAATGCTGGAGTAACTCAGCGGGTCAGGCAGTATCTCTGGAGAGAAGGAATGGGTGACGTTTCGGGTCGAGACCCTTCTTCAGGCTGACGTGGAAACAGGCGAGGGTTTTTTTTTGATAGCCAGATGGTTGGATAAAGGCCAGAGATAAAAAGACAAAAGGTGAAAGATAAAGATAGAAGATTCTCCAGCGAATTGTACGGCTAGAGAAAGGAATATAGGTAGAAGTGGATGGGGGAAGGGGAGAAACAAGTCCAGGTGAATTACAGGGAAGGTAGCGGGGCAGGGGCAGGGGATGGACCAAAGAAGCAGGTTAATTAGCTAAAAGTGGAGAATTTAATGTGCATACCGTTAGGTTGTAAGCTACCCATGTGGAATATGAGGTGCTGTTCCTCCAGTTTCGTGTGGCCTCACTCTGACAATGGAAGAGGATTGGTTTTGGCCACACGCGAACTGGAGGAATAGAACCTCGGGTTCTACTTAGATTACAACCCACTGGTATGAATATAGAATTCTCCAATTTTAGATAAATAACTAACCAACACCACCCTCCTAACCCCCCCCCCACCTTACTTTTTTTCCTCCCTCTCTCCCCCGAGCCACATCTGGATGTGCATCCATTTCTCACAAACTATCCCACCCCCTTTACCCTCCCCCCCCCCCCATCCTCATCTGGCTTCACATTTCACCCCTCTTTATCTCCTAACCTTCTGTTTATTTCATTTCTGGCCTTTACCAATCAAACCCCACTCACCTTTTTTAGTTTAGTTTAGAGATACAACGCGGAAACAGGCCCTTGGGCCCACTTAGCCTGTGCCGCCCAGCGATCCCTGTACACTAACACTATCCTACACATTATTGACAATATACAATTTTCACCGCAGCCAATTAACCTACAAACCTGCACGTCTTTGGAATGTGGGAGGAAACCGGAGCTCCCTGGAGAAATCCCCCACACAGTCACGGGGAAGAATGTACAAAGACCATACGGACAGCACCCATAGTCAGGATGGAAGCCCGGCCCCTGGCACTGTAAGGCAGCAATTCTACCGCTGCGCCACCGTGCCACCCTTCATTAGTTAGAGGGGAACACACAGCTTGTTGACAGAAGTGGCATTGAAAAGAATTTTAGATGGCCTTATAGATTGGGCACATACCCGACTGCAATCAGCCTGAAGAAAGGTTCTGACCCGAAACGTTGCCTATCCGTGCTGAGCATACGTATCCTGGCCTTGCAAGTTTGGCGAGCTGGGAACATATTTGAGGCATTATTACAAATCACTAATTTGAAACAGAGAAATGGAAACTAGCACCTAAGGGAAAGAGACAAGAGAGATATTCAAATAAATGCAAGCCTTGAAATTGTAGGAAAAACATGTTTTTCTACTGCATATGTTCTGGACATTTCACCCCCCTGGTGATTAGCTTAAATTACATCCAGACAAAAATTCTCTGCAAGAGGCTTGCCTTTAAAAAAACAAAAACACACATTTGCTAAATTTCCTACTATATTTAATACTCTTTGGGTTAGGGGTGGTGCTGGGAAGAAAGTGTTTATTTTTAGGAAGTTGGTATTCTCACTTTCCCCCCCCCGCTCTTTCCCCCCAAATAATTGTTCAAATCTTTACTGGTATTGCACAATGACAGTGTACTATTTGTAAGGATGTTTTTAAGGCGGAGATTGACTGATTCTTGATTAGTACGGGTGGCAGGGGTTGTGAAGCAAAGGCAGGAGAATAGGATTGAGAGGGAAAGATAGATCAGCCATGAATGAATGACTTGATAGGCTGAATGGCCTAATACTGCTCCAAGAACTTATGAACTAAACGACACTAGCTTCATGTGGAATTGAAGCTATAAAACAGTCACCGATTCTGCGGAAAAGTCAGCTCAATGCGTTAGGTTTTCATGGCATAGCTTAAGTTTAGTTTAGAGATACCGCGTGCAAATAGGCCCTTCGGCCCACCGTGTCCGCACAGACCTCAGAGGTTTGTAGGTTAATTGGCTTGGTAAATGTAAAAATTGTCCCTTGTGGATAGAGGATAGTGTTAATGTGCGGGGATCGCTGGTCGGCGCGGACCCGGTGGGCCGAATGGGCCTGTTTCCGCACTGTATCTCTAAATTAAACCTGCGATCCCTGAACACTAGTTCTAGCTTACACACTAGGAACAATTTACAGAAGCCAATTAACCCACAAACCTACATGTCTTTGGAGTGCGGGTGGAAGCCGGAGCACCCGGAGAAAACCTATGCAGTCACAGGGAGAACGTGCAAACTCCGTACAGACAGCACCCATAGTCAGGTTCGAATCTGGGTCTCTGGCGCTGTAAGGCAGCAACTCTACCGCTGGATCACTGTGCCGTCCTTAAAAATTAATAATAAATTATATGAAAGATAGAAAACAGCTGGCCACATTATGTCAGGCTTCTGAGTGAAGGGGCATAAGAATAGAGTGGATAAGGTGCTAAATTGGTTCTTCGGAGATAAGTGTATGAAGCACTGTTGTTTCAAAATGTCATCAATCATTTCAATCCAAAAACTCCATTAAAACTGATTACGTCTGTTGATTACATCAAATAAAAGAGGATAATTGATTCTGAAGTGATTTTGTTGGATCAAATATGAAAGCGAATACTAGCAAGCTAATCAACAAAGGTGGCTCCAAAGTACCACAATTGATAAGGAATAAACCTAGAAAATGTTGCAAATGTTCAGCTGATCAGGCAGCATCTTTGCTGATTTTTTCAGGCCAGTGATCTTTCAACAGAGAAGTCCCTGGAGATTTAATTTAGCTTATTTTAGTTTAGAGATACAGCACACAAATAGGCCTTTCGGCCCTCCGGGTCCGCACCGACCAGCGATTCCCACACATTAACATAAGCCTACACACACTCGGGACAATTTACACTTATACCGAGTATACAAACCCAAGCCACGCGGTCACGGGGAGAACGTACAAACTCCGTTAAGACAGCACCCGTAGTCGAGATCGAACCCGGGTGTCTGGCGCTGCAAGCACTGCATGGCAGCAACTCTACCGCTGAGTCACCGTGCCACCCTGCATCCACCTTCATATGTTTTAGGGCATCCAACACCACCTCGAGTGTACTACGGACTGTCCTCAAGGCATCACCATTAACTTTCCCAAGTTTCCTGCTGTTTATTTAATTTTCTAAGGTTAAAACAGAGGAGTTGTATTCATTGTGGATAGAGTGATAGAGTCTTACAGTGTGGAAACAGGCCCTTCAGCCCAACTTGCCTACACCGGCCATCATGTCCCATGTACACTAGTCCCACCTGCCTGCGTTTGGCCCATATCCCTCTATAACAACATATATAACATATAACAACTACAGCATGGAAACAGGCCTGTCCGGCCCTACCAGTCCACGCCGACCATTCTCCCTGACCTAGTCTCATCTACCTGCACTCAGACCATAACCCTCCAATCCCCTCCTATCCATATACCTATCCAATTTACTCTTAAATAATAAAATCGAGCCAGCCTCCACCACTTCCACCGGAAGCCCATTCCATACAGCCACAACCCTCTGAGTAAAGAAGTTCCCCCTCATGTTACCCCTAAACCTTTGTCCCTCAATTCTGAAGCTATGTCCCCTTGTTGGAATCTTCCCCACTCTCAAAGGGAAAAGCCTACCCACGTCAACTCTGTCCGTCCCTCTCAAAAATTTTAAAACCTCTATCAAGTCCCCCCTCAACCTTCTACGCTCCAAAGAATAAAGACCCAACCTGTTCAACCTGTCTCTGTAGCCTAAGTGCTGAAACCCAGGCAACATTCTAGTAAATCTCCTCTGTACCCTCTCCATTTTGTCGACATCCTTCCTATAATTTGGCGACCAGAACTGCACACCATACTCCAGATTTGGCCTCACCAATGCCCTGTACAATTTCAACATTACATCCCAACTTCTATACTCGATGCTCTGATTTATAAAGGCAAGCATACCAAACGCCTTCTTCACCACCCTATCCACATGAGATTCCACCTTCAGGGAACAATGCACAGTTATTCCCAGATCCCTCTGTTCCACTGCATTCCTCAATTCCCTACCATTTACCCTGTACGTCCTATTTTGATTTGTCCTACCAAACCTGTCTAAATGTTTCTTAAATGTTGCGATAGTACCTGCCTCAACTACCTCCTCAACAGCTTGTTCCATACACCCACCACCCTTTGCGTGAAAAAGTTACCCCTCAGGTTCCTATTAAATCTTTCCCGCCTCACCTTAAACCTATGTCCTCTGGTTCTCGATTCCTCAACTCTGGGCAAGAGACTCTGTGCGTCTACCCGATCTATTCCTCTCACGATTTTGTACGCCTCTATAAGATCAATGGATCTCCTACTGCTCCACACATAGATGACCACATTGGTTTCTGAGGAGCCCATTTTCTCTCTCTATGTGTTGCGGCATATCAAAAGTGATTTCACGGGATTGTCATCGCCTATAAAGAAGGAGCCGGATTCAAACACACATTATTAGTCACTTATGTTATTCCATCATCGCTCCCCTAATTGCATGTTCTCTTTCTTCGTCGAAGGAGATTACAGCAAGATATATCATGGATGAGATGACGAGTAATACAATCAATTCCATTTTTAAACATTACTCGGAAGTGAAAAAGATATTGGAAAATGCGAGCAAGTGTGCTGTATGTGGAAAAAGTTTTCTCAACACATGGCTTGAATGTGTGACGTTTGTTGATCTAACACGGGTAAAATGTTTTGTGTCAAACATTAATGGAAATAGATGTGTCTTGGTTGAAATAACTCAGACTGATTGTTAGGGAGGAGAAGAAAGCTGGAAACGGGGAGAGGGAGGACAAAGCATGGCAGGCAATAAGTCGACACAAGTGAGGGGGTGGGGAAGAGGGGGAAGGGAGGTAGTTTTTGACAGCCAGATGGTTGGAACAAACAGTGCTGGTGCAGGTCTCCCAAAAAGTTAATTTGCAAGTTGAATCGGTAGTTAGGAAGGCAAATTCAATGCTAGCATTTATATCGAGAGGACTGGAATACAAAAACAGAGATGTAATGCTGAGGCTCTATAAGGCGCTGGTCAGGCCGCATTTGGAGCACTGTGAGTAAATTTGGGCCCCATATCTGAGGAAGGATGTGCTGGCTCTGGAGAGGGTCCAGAGGAGGTTTACAACACTGATCCCAGGAATGAGTGGGTTAGCATTTGTTGAACGTTTGACAGCACTGGGCCTGTACTCGCTGGAGTTTAGAAGGTTGAGAGGGACCTCATTGAAACTTCCAGGATAATGAAAGGCATAGATAGAGTGGATGTGGAAAGGATGTTTCCACTGGTGACAGAATCTAGGGCCAGAGGTCATAGGCTCAGAATTAAAGGAGGTGAGGAGGAACTTCGAGTTAATCTGTGGAACTCATTGTCACAGAGGACTGTGGAGGCCAAGTCAATGGATATTTTTAAGGCAGGGATAGACAAATTCCTGATTAGAACGGGTGTCAAGGGTTACGAGCAGGAAAATGGGATTATGAGGCAGAGATTGAATGGTGGAGTAGACTCGATGTGCCAAATGGCCTATTTTCTCCCCCTACAACTTGTCAACTTGTGAAATGCCAGAGATAAGAACAAAAGGCACGAGACAGGTTTTTGAAGAGTTGCGGCTTGTGAAGCCAGATGGAGATATGTCGCGGGGGGGGTGGGGGGGGAGGTTTGATGGGTAAAATAGTGGGAGTGCAAGTGGGGGGCCCAGGTTTGTTTTGCGATTTGTGTACTGTTGAGTTTTTGGCAAATTGGGATGATCAGTTCTTGTTTTCACATTGTCCGTAACTGAGTTCTATAATATATTTATTCATATTTGTGTTTTTCTGCTCTTTCAGAAAATTAGAATGACCAGTTCCGCTCGTGTTATCCCGGTCCGAGCCTTCCTTTGCTCATATAGTTGTTTCAATGAACCAGGCCATCACTACTATGGGATAGCAACAACATAATACTGGATAATGACTATTAATGAAGCGAAGAGAGAGAGTTCAAGAGAGTTCCAGAGTGTTTAATTGTCATACAGTATGTAGTGACAATGGAAGAATGTAATTCCTACTTGCAACACAACGATGAAAAACAATTTTGTAGTTGTGAAATTGTTGATTAAATACAATTAAGATCATGATTCTAAATAATAACAAGGGAAAGTTCACAAAGATGAAGCCCAGGTGGTTCTTACGTATTCATCAGATACCCAAATGGCAAACAGGCTGTTTCAAAGACGTACACAAAATGCTGGAGTAACTCAGCGGGACAGGCAGCATCTCTGGATAGAAGGAATGGGTGACGTTTCGGGTCGAGACCCATCTTCAGACTGAGAGTCAGGGGAGAAGGAGACTAAAGAGATAAGGAAGTGTAAGGTGTGAGAACGAGATATCAAAAGAGATGCGGGTCCAGGAAAATGTGGAATAGATCATTGTTAGCCAGGAGAAGGTGACAACGAAGCAAACAGAGATAACATTTAATCAAGCGGACAGTCAGACTGGTCGGAGAACTAGGAAGGGGGAGCGATGTCCCATTCTACACTGCGTTTGGCCCATACCCCTGTAAACCTGTCCTACCCATGTACCTGTCTAACTTTTAATTAAACGATACAATAGTCCCTGCCTCAATTACTCTCTCTGATAGCTCATTCCATACACCCACCACCCTTTGTGTGGAAAAAGTTACCCCTCAGATTCCTGTTAAATCTTTTACCCCTCACCTTGAACCTAATTTTTTTGGGGAAAAAAATCCCATATTGCTTGCCTTATATGTTGGAAATGAAGGACAGCGTTCATTCTTGTGCCTTCAGTCAGGGTCTGAAGAAGGGTCCTGACCCGAAGTATCACCTATCCATGTTCTTCATAGATGCTGACTGACCTGCTGAGTTACTCCAGCACTTTGTGTCCTTCTAGGGCAGCCATAATGCTGTCTTGCTCCTGAAAGCTGATGCATCGTTTGGACTTAGTTCAGTTTAGTTTCGAGATACAGCGTAGTGACAGGCCCTTCAGTTCACTGAGTCCGTGCCGACCAGCGATCCCCGAATACTTGTTCCATCCTACACATTCGGGATAATTTACACAAGCCAATTAACCTACACACCTGTACGTCTTTTGGAAGAAACTGGAGCACCCAGAGAAAACCCACGTGGTCATGGGGAGAACGTAGAAACTCTGTAGAGACAGCAGCAGAAGTCAGGATTTAACCCGTATGGCAGCAACTCTACCGAAGCACCACCGTGGCTTCCCAATAATGATCAAAATTAATAATTCAATATTAGTAAAGAGTTTCTAATGAGGTATTTTAGGGAGATTTTGTTTTAGTTAGATATCAGTTATGGTAACAACAATGATACTCGGGGATTTCTCGGATTGCCTTCGTTGGCACGCACTCCTCTATGCATTTGCTGATGAAGTCAGTCTCGGCAGTGGTGTACTTATTCAGGTTGGCTACAGAATCCCTGAATATGGACCCGTCCACTGACTCAAAGCAGTCATCGAATATAGGTGCAGGAGTAGGCCATTCGGCCCTTCGAGCCAGCACCGCCATTCAATATAATCTTGGCTGATCATCCCGAATTAGTACCGTTCCTGCTTTCTCCCCATATCCCTTGATTCCATTAGCCCCAAGTGCTATATCTAACTCTCTCTGGAATACATCCAGTAAATTGGCCTCCACTGCCCTCTGTGGCAGAGATTTCCATAGATTCACAACTCTGGCTGAAAAGGTTTTTCATGATCTCAGTCCTACATGGCCTACCCCTTATTCTTAAATTGTGACCCCTGGTTTTGGACTCCCCCAACATCGGGAACATTTTTCCTGCAACTAGCCTGTCTAATCCCTTAAGAATTGTATATGTTTCTATAACATCCCCTCTCATCTAAATTCCAGTGAATATAAGCCCGTCGATCCATTCTTTCATCATATGCCAACTCTCTCTACATGAGTAGGAAGGAACTGCAGATTTTGGTTTAAACTGAAGATAAACACAAAATGCTGGAGTAACTCAGTGGGCCAGGCAGCATCTCTGGAGAAAAGGAATGGGTGACGTTTTTTCAGTCTGAAGAAGGGTCTCGACCCAAAACGTCGCTCATTCCTTCTCTCCAGAGATGCTGCCTGTCCTGCTGAGTTACTGCAGCAGTTTGTGTCTACCTTCTCACTACATGATCGTCCTGCTTCAGTTTTTGGTTGTAGGCAGAAGCACAACTAAGTGATCGGATTTCCAGAAATGTGACCAAGGGACAGAGTGGTAGGCGGTTTTTATTAATGTGTAGCAATGGTAGAGAGTGTTCTAGCCTCTGGTGGGATAAGAGACATGCTGGTAGTCCTTTAGTAGTACGCCGCTTGAGGTTAGCTTTATTGAAGTCTTCAGCTACAATGACCAGGGTTTCGGGGTGTTTTGTCCCAAGGTTTTTGATTGTCATTCAGCACAATCTCTGCAGATTCCTGATCATTTTATACATTTCTATTCTCAGTACTCTAAAGAAAACAGACTCAACCTCTCCAATTTATATTTGTAAATCATCCCCGAAACTATTCTCAAGATAAATTTCTTGACCTCTTAATGCCTGGCACAGAAGTGTGAAAATGCACACCTCCAGATTCAGGGACAGTTTCTTCCCAGCAACTAAACCATCCTATCACCAACTAGAGAGCAGTCCTGAACTATTATCAACTTTATTGGAGACCCTTGAACTATCTTTCTCTTGGATTTACTGGACTTTACCTTGCACTAAATGTTATTCCCCTATCATGTATCTGTACACAGTGGATGGCTGGATTAAAATCCTATATAGTCTTTCCGCTGACTGGTTAGCACGCAACAAAAGCTTTTTACTGTACCTCGGTACATGTAACAATAAATGAAACTAAACTAAACTAATAAGGTAACCAGAACACAATAGTCCACCCGATACCAGATCAGTGTTTTGTGTGTGACTAACCTGCTTTTATACCCTATGCTCTAGGCCCTTGGGTAAAGCTCCATATGCCTTTTCAAACACGTTCTCAACTGCCCAGCTCCTTCCACTGATTTGTCCTCCCGTAGTCCCAAGTTCCTCGGTTCCTGCAGCTTATTTGGAATGGTACAAACCAGTTTATTGCAAGACACACCAGGGTGCAATGAAAATCCTACTTCACATGAGGCCAACACGAGTAAACAGTATACATACAGCAATTTCAAATACAACAATAAGTGCAACAAAGATAGACACAAAATGCTGGAGTAACTCCAGGGCGGCACGGTGGTGCAGCGGTAGAGTTGCTGCCTTACAGCGAATGCAGCGCCGGAGACTCAGGTTCGATCCTGACTACGAGCGCTGTCTGTACGGAGTTTGTACGTTCTCCCCGTGACCTGCGTGGGTTTTCTCCGAGATCTTCGGTTTCCTCCCACACTCCAACGACGTACAGGTATGTTGACTGGGTAAATGTAAAAATTGTCCCTAGTGTGTGTAGGATAGTGTTGGTGTGCGGGGATCGCTGGGCGGCGCGGACTCGGTGGGCCAAAGGGCCTGTTTCCGCGCTGTATCTCTAAATCTAAAAAAAATCTAAAAACTCAGCGGGACAGGCAGCATCTCTGGACAATAGACAATAGGTGCAGGAGTAGGCCATTCTGTCCTTCGAGCCAGCACCACCATTCGATGTGATCATGGCTGATCATTCTCAATCAGTACCCCGTTCCTGCCTTCTCCCCCTACCCCCTGACTCCGCTATCCTTAGAGCTCTATCTAGCTCTCTCTTGAAAGCATTCAGAGAATTGGCCTCCACTGCCTTCTGAGGCAGAGAATTCCACAGATTTACAACTCTGACTGAAAATGTTTTTCCTCATCTCCGTTCTAAATGGCCTACCTCTTATTCTTAATCTGTGGCCCCTGGTTCTGGACTCCCCCAACATTGGGAACATGTTTCCTGCCTTTAACGTGTCCAACCCCTTAATAATCTTATACGTTTCAATAAGATCCCCTCTCATCCTAAATTCCAGTGTATACAAGTCTAGTCGCTCCAATCTTTCAACATACGACAGTCCTGCCATTCCTGGAATTAACCTAGTAAACTTACGGTGCATGCCCACAATAGCAAGAATGTCCTTCCTCAAATTTGGAGACCAAAACTGCACACAATACTCCAGGTGCGGTCTCACCAGGGCCCTGTATAACTGCAGAAGGACCTCCTTGCTCCTATACTCAACTCCTCTTGTTATGAAGGCCAACATTCCTTTGAAACGTCACCCACTCCTTCTCTTCACAGATGCCGCATGTCCCGTTGAGTTACTCCAGCATTTTGCGTCTATCTTCGATTTAAACCAGCATCTGCAGTTCCTTCCCACACAATAAGTGCAACATTGCGTGCAAAGCTGCAAAATGGTGCAAGATTGTAGTGCAAATCTGATTAAAAAGAAAATATGGCAAAATAAATGATTTTGTACAATGTCATGATTTAGTCATGCTACCCACTAAATTCTTGGCTGCAGTGGCTTGTCAATCTTAATGGCTGGATCTTGTATTACTTACAGTACAGCTATACCCAAGCAGCTTTGTAAAATTCAACCGAGTATGAGCACCTATTCAGTTACCCTCATTCGAAAGCATTGGCAGAAATCCAAGTACTTTTATTCGTGAATTGGTATTGCAATCTACAACTGCAATCCCGAAGCACTGAAGTAATTTGGAATGGGTGCATTCCAGAATTATGTTTTAAAGTGATGTTTTAAGGAGGATCAGATGGGTTCGGCTGTGAGTTTAATCAATGGCGAGGGCAAACATAAGAGTTTCGTTTATTGTCACGTGTACCTAGGTACAGTGAAAAGCTTTCGTTGTGTGTTAACCAGCCAGCGGAAAGACAATGCATGATTCCGATCGAGCCTTTCACAGTGTATAGATACATGATAAAGTGAATAACGTGAATATCGTTTAGTGCAAGATAAATCCGGTAAAGTCCGATCAAAGATAGTCCGAGCATCTCCAATAAGGTAGATAGTAGTTCAGGAATGCTCTCTAGTTGGTGAAAGGATGGTTCAGTTGCCTGATAACAGCTGGGAAGAAACTGTCCCTGAATCTGGAGGTGTGCGTTTTCACACTTCTATACCTTTTTGTCCGATGGCACATATTTAGGATGGCACAGTGGCACAGCTGGTAGAACTGCTGCCTCACTGCACCAGAGACCTGGGTTCAATCCTGAATTGCTTCCAAGATGGCGCCCAACCCAGGCGACTATTTGCGAGCTGGTCACAGAAGCAGATCTGCAATCACACTTTACAATTGCTCCACACTTTTAAATCTCTACTTCGACAGCCCCAGTTCTTCTTCCCTTATCATGTATCTGTACACTGTGAATGGCTCGATTGTAATCATGTATTGTCTTTCCACTGACTGGTTAGCACGCAACAAAAGCTTTTCACTGTACCTCGGTACACGTGACAATAAACTAAAACTGAACTGAAACTGAAACTGAACTGGACCTTGGGTGCTCTCTGCAATGAATTTACACATTCTCCCTGTGTTCATATGGAGCTCGCCTGGATGCATCAGTTTCCATAGATCATAAGATATAGGAGTAGAATTAGGCCATTCAGCCCATCGAGTGTGCTCTGCCATTCGATCATGGCTGCTCTATTTTTATCTCTCAACCCTATTCTTCTGTCTTCTCCCTGTAACCTCTGACGCCCTTACTATCCGAGAACCTATGCAGATTTGTAGGTTAATTTCTTAATCGCAACCCAAATCGTCACCCATCCTTTTTCTCCAGATGTACTGCCTGACCCGCTGAGTTATTCCAGCACTTTGTATCTATCTTTGGTATAAACCCGCATCTGCAGTTCTTTGTTTCTACAATGTGCTGGAGGAACTCAGTGGGTCGGGCAGCATCCGTGCAGGGAAATGGACAAACGACGTTCCAGGTCAGAAGAAGGATCCTGGCCCTAAAAGTCATCTGTCCATTTCTCGCCACATATATTGCCTGACCCGCTAAGTTCCTCCAGCACGTTATCTCATGTTCACAACTTCTAGCAGCAGAATTAGGCCATTCGGCCCATCAAGCCTGCCATTCAATCATGGCTGATCTATTTTTTCCCCTCAACCCCATTCTCCTGCCTTCTCCCCATAACCTCTGATACCCGTACTGATCAAGAATCTGTCAGTCTCCGCCTTAAATATATCCATTGACTTGGCTTCCACAGCCGTCTGTGGCAATGAATTCCACAGATTCACCACCCACTGACTAAAGAAATTCATCCTCATCTCCTTTCTAAATGCACGTCCTTTTTATTCTGAGGCTGTGACCTCTAGACCTAGACTCTCCCACTAGTGGAAACATCCTCTCCACATCCACTCTATCCAGGCCTTTCACTATTTGGTAAATCTCCTCTCATCCTTCTAAATTCCAGCGAGACATAGAAACTAGAAACATAGAAAATAGGTGCAGGAGTAGGCTATTCTGCACTTCGAGCCAGCACCGCCATTCAATATGATCATGGCTGATCATCCTAAAATCAGTGCAGCATTCCTGTTTTCTCCCCATATCCTTTGATTCCGTTAGCCCTAAGAGCGATATCTAATTCTCTCTTGAAAACATCCAGTGAATTGGCCTCCATTGCCTTCTGTGGCAGAGAATTCCACAGATTCACAACTCTCTGGGTGAGGCCCGGTGCCTTGAAAGGCTCATCATATGTTAACCCACTCTCTCCTGGGATCATGCTCATAAGCCTCCTCTGGGCCCTCTCCAATGCCCTCACATCCTTCCTCAGATATGGGGCCCAAAACTGCTCACGAGACTCCCAATATGTCTCTTTTGGCATAAGCTTGAGGAGCAACACCTTATCTTTTGATGAGACACTTTGCAGTTATTTGAAGCCAATATCAAATTCAACAATTTTAAATAACCAACCTTTCCTATTTGTGTCATAACTAGTCAGTCCCGATGTAAGGCAATCTTATTGTAACATTAACTTAAAGCTTCTTTCTCTGCAGATGCTGCTTGACTCGCTGAGTATCTTCAGCATTTTCTGATGTTAGTTCAGATTAGCAGTACCTGCAAGCTTCATTTTTACCTTTTGAATATCTTCAACATGTTCATGTGGAACTCCTGAACTTGCAAGTACATATCAGGACAATTGCTGTTATTTCATTGTTGAAATTCTGCCATTTTCCTGCAACCTCCAGCCTGGTATCTCAGTTGTTTAGTCTAGTTTTTGGAGATACAGCACAGGAACAAACCCTTCGGCTCACCGCGTCCGCATCGACCAGCGATCCCCGCACACGAACACCATCCAACACACTAGGGACAATTTACAATTATCCAAGCCAAGTAGCCTACAAACCTGTACGTCTTTGGAGTGTGGGAGGAAACCAGAGATTCCAGAGAAAACCCACGCAGGTCACGGGGAGCACGTACAAACTCCGTACGGACAGCACCCGTAGTCGGGATTGAACCCGGGTCATTGGCAGCAACTCTACCGCTGCGCCACCGTGCCACACCAGTCGTGCATGAGATAGATTTCTAGCCCTGTTCTGCATTAAGAATGCGTAAGAAGGATCTGCAGATGCTGTTCCAAAGACATTCAGGTATGTAGGTTAATTAACTGGGTAAATGTAAAAATTGTCCCTTGTGTGTGTATAGTGTTAATGTGCGGGGATCGCTGGGCGGCACGGACTCGGTGGGCCGAAGGGCCTGTTTCCACGCTCTATCTCAAAATCAAATCAAATCAAATGCTGGTTTACACTGAAGATGGACACAAAATGCTGGAGTAACTCAGCAGGTCAGGCAGCATCTCTGGAGAAAAGGTATAGGTGGCGTTTCAGGTCGATATCCTTCATCAGACTGCAGTAAGTATTTTCATTTAAAATATTATAAATACTAACCTTTTACTAAATGTACAACAAAATATTGAACTTTTTTTCAATGTGTTGCTCCATCTAGTGACATGGCTAAGAACTGCTAAAATACTTCTGACAATGAAAGCAAAAAAACGAACGTGCTGGAGTAACTCAACAGCTAAAACAGCATCTCTAGAGGACTCTTCTTCAGACTATCTGACCCAAAATGTTGCTTATCCATGTCGTCGAGTGATGCTACCTGACCCACTGAGTTATTCCAGCACTCAGTTTCTTCCCGGCTGATATCAGTCAACTGAACCATCCCTACCTCATTGGAGACCCTCGGACTACATGGAAACATAGAAAATAGGTGCAGGAGTAAGCCATTCGGCCCTTCGAGCCAGCACCGCCATTCAATATGATCATGGCTGATCATCCAAAATCAGTACCCTGTTCCTGCTTTCTCCCCATATCCCTTGATTACGTTAGCCCTAAGAGCTATACCTAACTCTCTCTTGAATACATCCAGTGAATTGGCCTTCACTGCCTTCTGTAGCAGAGAATTCCACAGATTCACAACTCTTTGGCTGAAAACATTTTTCCTCATCTCAGTGCTAAATGGCCTTCCCCTTATTTTTATAGGTGCCTTCTCACCTTTCCAATTCTGATGAAACATCAACTCTGTTTCTCTCCCTGTTGCTGCTGTCTGACCGGCTGAGCAAGTGTGGCATTTTCTATTATAGTTTCATGTAGATATAGATATCTGCATTATTTTGCCCCAAGAGCACATTCTGGATCTGTTTCAGTCAGTTGCCAGGGTGGGGGAGAGAGAGTCAGAGGATAGGAATTGAGCTTGCCACAAAACGAACCTATCCCAAGCTAAACTATAGTAGAATATAGTTGGAAGGAACTACAGATGTTGGCTTACACCAAAGATAGACACAAAATGCTGGAGTAACTCAGCGGGACACGCAGCATCTCTGGAAAGAAGTAATGGGTGATGTTTCGGGTTGAGACCCTTCATCAGACTGAAGAAAGGTCTTGACCCAAAACGTCACCCATTCCTTCTCTCCAGAGATGCTGCCTGAGTTACTCCAGCATTTTGTGTCTATCTTAAATAAACTTATGAATCCAGACTCATTACAGGAACGTGGCTCCATTTCTTTTGTCGTTGGCTTGCATTCTTTTGCCTGAAGCTACCTTAGAGTTTCTCATAGCCAATTTCCATTTCATTTCGAAGATAGACACAAAATGCTGCAGTAACTCAGCGGCCCAGGCAGCATCTCTGGAGAGAAGGAACAGGTGCCTTTTCGGGTCAAGACCCTTCACTAATTATGCCCAGTCTTTCCTGGAGCCCTTCTGACTGTCTTCTGCTCTGTCGTACTCTTCTTGCCATTTTCAAATATAGTTAAAGAATCACTTTCTCCAGTCTCCCAGCTCCACTTACTCCATACCTACCTATCCCCACTGCTAATATTTTAACATTACAACCTTCGATTACATTTTTACCCTTTAGTATTTAGTTTAGAGCACACCCTATTTGTTGTAAAAGTCAAAAACAGCAGTAATGTTTTATGTGACTGAATAACATTTTAAGAGAGTTGGAAAAGAGGAATTTCTTTCTTTGCAAGTGGCATGAATATTTCACAAAAATGTCATATGTTCAAGAGAGAGAGTGACAGATTTTTGGAACCAAGTCAGGAAATATGGTTGGGGTGAAGATTGATTTAGTCATGATTTTAGTACATGGCAAGCAGGCTCAAGGGGAGATATGAATCTATTTGTTATGATACTATGCCATAAATATTTCTCTATATAATTTACAGAATGATATTTTTAAATATCAGACATTTCAGAAAACATTACAACTTCCAAAAAGCTCTGAACTACATAGTATTGAGAGCTTTGTTTTTGTCTTTTTGCACTATTATGTTTGTGTGTGTGTGGGTATATATATACACACACATATATACACATGTGTGTGTATGTATATATATATATCTATCTATCTATATATATATATATATATATATATATATATACTAGTCGGGCGTGGACCCGTTGGGACCAAATCTCTCTTGCGGGCGCTCCTGTGGGAGTGGCAACCCCCGTTGGGTGCAAAGCTCTCCTGCGGGCCTGGCAACCCTCCCCCAACTGACGATCCGTGGACCCGTTGCCGGCCAGAGAGTGTCCCCCGGGGCCGAGGGGGGACAGGGAAGGGGAGAGGGAACCACGCACTTCGGCCCTGTGTGGCCAGCGCTGCGGCGAGAGCGAGCCGTGGAGCCAAAACCTCTCCTGCAGCTCGCGGTGAACGGCGGCGACGGCCATCTTGTTTGACCCTCTGCCGCCGTGCTGCACCACGGGAGGAAGGTCAGGCGCGGGGCCCGCTGGGACGTGCGCCGGTCCTCCTGGCCAGGGGGGGGGGAGCACATTTATTAAAGTTTTTGTTTTTAAAAAGTAACAAAACTTGATTTATTGAGACCGCGGGGGAATGATGAGTAGGGTGGGCCAAAAATTGTTGCGTTATCATGTACCGTTTTCGCTGTATTTCGGAAACAGACAAATATGCAATCAAATATATATATATACACATAAACACACACAATCACACATTCACACACACACACACATGTGTACATCTATCCACCTATATATTACCAAAAATCTCATCTTTTGTGATATATATATATATCTCACACAAGACGAGATTTTTGGAGATAGATAGATAGATAGATAGATAGATAGATAGATAGATAGATAGATAGATAGATAGATAGATAGATAGATAGATAGATAGATAGATAGATAGATAGATAGATAGATAGATAGATAGATAGATAGATAGATATACACATGTGTGTGTGTATGTATGATTGTGTGTGTATATGTATGTGCACACGCACTGAACTTTTTTAATACTCTTTCATTATATTGTTTATAAAGTATTATGTCTATGTTTACATATTCTGTTGTGCTGCAGCAAGTAAGAATTTCATTGTTCTATCTGGGACATATGACAATTAAACACTCTTGACTTGAAATAGTGTCTTTTTGTTAATTGCAGTAATTTTCATCGGTCAGCTAGCATATTCATATCTGTGAGGGCTAAAACACAGCTTAAATCACAGAAATAAAATCAGAAAATGGCAGATTTTATGGAAGGAAAGGGAGCAGAGAAGATTTATGAGGATGTTGCCAGCACTTTAGGGCCTGTGCTCTAGGGAGAGGTTGAGTAGGCTAGGACTCTATTCCTTGGAGCGCAGGAGGATGAGGGGTGATCTTATAGAGGTGTATAAAATCCTTGGGGAAGGAATAGATCGGGTAGACACACAAAGACTCTTGCCCAGAGCGGGGGAATCAAGAATCAGAGGACATAGGTTTAAGGTGAGTGGGAAAAGATTTAATGGACACCTGAGGTGTAATCTTTTCACACAGGGGCTGGTGGGTGTATGGAACAAGCTGCTAGAGCAGGTAGTTGAGGCAGGTACTATTGCAAGGTTTAAGAAACATTTAGACAGGTACATGGATTGGACAGGTTTAGACGGATATGGGCCAAATGCAGGCAGGTAGGACTAGTTGGTCAGTGTGGGCAAGTTGTGCCGAAGGGCCTGTTTCCACGCTGTTCGACTCTATGGCTTTATATAATAAATACTTTAAAAATATGACAAAAAATGTTAAAAATATGAAAAACAGTTATCATTTTATATCAAGACTCCTCATCAGAAATACATACTGTTTAAAGATAAACAGTCTGACGAGGAGTCCTGACCCGAAACGTTACCTAGCCAGGTCCATAGCAGCTCTCGGTGTAAAAAACCTGTCCCTCACATCTCCTTTAAACTTTTCACCTCTCACCTGAATGCTATGCCCCCTCGTCTTGTTTGTACCATGAGAAAAAGGTTTGGACTGTCTACCTT
This sequence comes from Rhinoraja longicauda, assembly GCF_053455715.1. Taxonomy (NCBI): domain Eukaryota; kingdom Metazoa; phylum Chordata; class Chondrichthyes; order Rajiformes; family Arhynchobatidae; genus Rhinoraja; species Rhinoraja longicauda. The sequence continues at coordinate 13,043,150 of NC_135956.1, read as the reverse complement.
CTCCTAATTTCACAATACTTCTATCAGGTCTCCCCTCAGCCTCCGATGCTCCAGAGAAAGCAATGGTGCATTAGGTTGGCACGGTGGCGTAGCGGTAGAGTTGCTGCCTTACAGCGCTTGCAGCGCCGGAGACACGGGATCGATCCAGACCACAGGAGCTTGTCTGTACGGGGTTTGTACGTTCTCCCCGTGACCTGCGTGGGTCTTCTGCGAGATCATCGGTTTCCTCCCACACTCCAAAGATGTGCAGGTTTGTAGGATAATCGGCTTGGTATAAGTGTATTGTGTGTAGGATAGTGTTAATGTGCGGGGATCGCTGGTCGGTGCGGACTTGGTGGGCCAATTTTTCGCGTTGGGGTCAATTTACATTTTTTTTTAAACCAAAGCTAAATTATCCTACAGACCTGCATGTCTTTGGAGTGTGAGAGGAAACTAGAGCACCCAGAGAAAACCCACGCAGGGAGAACGTACAAACTCCGTACAGGCAACACCCGTAGTCAGGATGAACCCGGGACTCTGTTGCTGTCAAGCAGCAACTCTACCGCCGTGCCACCGTGCCGCCCTTGAATTGAATTTATCTGCACAATAAGGAGTCATGTAGTATAAGTTCACAGCATTTTTGTTTTACAATGAAGAATTGTTACATTATAAGATGTTCATCAGATAAGTGGGGCAGGCTCCAGAAGTCTACAAGCCCCTGAATTGTGCAACTGAATTTTGTTCGGCCAAGAAATACAGGAGTCTGTCAGTAACTTAGAAAAATATATCAGAAATAAAAATGGTGAAGATGTAATCAATTCAGCTTAAAATTCAATAAGACGTACAGAAAATATTACAATCACTAAAATATGAAAATGGTGAAAGTGTAATTTTTTTTTTTTAATGGAATGAGGTATGAAAATTAAAAGCAGATGAGAATATGACAAAAGATGTTACAGGAATTGGCAGAAAACAGATATTTAAAAATGTCCTAAAATTAGAAATTCTTTTGTGAAAAGAAATGAAAGATCAAATTTAGACACATGGAACTGGGGATGCAGGTTTACCAAAAAGAGCACCAAGTGCTGGAGTAATTCAGGGGATTAGGCAGCATCTCTGGAGAACATGGACAGACAACGTTTCAGATCGGAATCATTATTCAAATTGTCACCTGTCCATGTTCTCCAGAGATGTTGCCTGACCCGCTGAGTTACTCCAGCACTTTGTGTCTTTTAAAGATAACAGTTGCTGTCCATAAAATGCCGCTGTGTAATTCTAGTAACTGAAGATAGACACAAAATGCTGGAGTAACCCAGAGGAGAGAAGGAATGGGTGATGTTTCGGGTCAAGACCCTTCTTCACATTGACTATCTGACGCTTAACTGACTCTCGGGCACTTAAGGGCCTGTCCCACTTAGGTGATTTTAAGGCGACTGCCGGCGACTAGGCTGTCGCCGACAGTTTGCTGGGGTGTCGTGGGCATGATCGTGAGGAGTCTTCAAAGAATCGTAGTGGATCTCAGCGCGTTGCTGAGAAACCAACCGGTATGAAATTTCTCGGCAACAGCTGGCTTGTCGCCAGGTATTGTTGCATATTGCGGGCGCTGTCGCATGCTGTTCCCAGGTTTGCTCGGTGCATTTAGAAGCACATAATATTAAATTAAGTATAGTCATTTGAAGATACCATAAAATACTTGTGTTTAACCAATTTATTTACCGTCAGGACATTTGACAGGTAGATTGGAGGCGACAGTTTGACGGTCAGGTAAGCGTGGGAATTTTCGCGATGTTTATGGCCATCAGCGATTACATTTAAAGTAGGCTCCCAACCCAGATATACAACGCAGAAACCAGATATGCATCTCCCGTACATTTTCAAAGAATGCCCACACTCCGCACAAAAATCCATTTAACCTCTTTTAAAATTAAATTTCTTAATGCTGCTATTAGTAAACTGGAAGTCAATCCAGTTTATGCCTTGTTACCGTGAAGCTTGGTTTTCAAGTAACCCGGGCAAGATGTTATATTTCAAAACTCTCAAGTACTTACTGACTTGTCAGTGATTTCAGCAAAAATTAGGACGCCGGAGAAGCATTGACAGTGTGGGAATTTCGCGATGTTTCCGAAGACGGTGTAACCTTGACCTGACTTGGCATTGTCGTGGTCATTGTCGTCTGGTAAAAGAAAATGTTGGCGATCTGCTACGACTTTGACAGTCGCCGGCAGTCGCCTAAAAAATCGCCTAAGTGGGACAGGCCCTTTAACCACCAAAATATCTCATGTCATAGATTCTTGATTAGTACGAGTGTCAGATGTTACTGGGAGAAGGCAGGAGAATTGGGTTAGGAGGGAGAGATAGATCAGCCATGATTGAATGGCGGAGTAAACGATGGGCCGAATGGCCTAATTCTAGTCCTATCACTTATGATCTGTGATCATTTTCTATCTTTGGCTATTTATTGCGGCCCAGTGGTGCAGTGATAGAGTCGCTCCCTTATAGTACTAGAGACCAGGGTTCGATCCTGACTACGAATGCTGTCTGTATGGAGTTTATATATTCTCTCTGTGACCACCTGGGTTTTCTCCGGGTGCTCCATTTTCCTCCCACACTCCAAAGAAGTACAGGTTGGTAGGTTATTTAGCTTCAGTAACAATTGTAAATTGTCCCTAGTGTGTGAAGGATAGTGCTAGTGTATGGGGTGATCGCTGGTGGGCGTGGACTCGGTGGGCCGAAGGGCCTGTTTCCACGCTGTATGTCCAAGGGCCAAAGTCTAAAGTGTAGTAAAAAATTGAAGGTTTGTAGGTTAATGGCTTAGGTAAAGATTGTAAATTGTCCTTAGTGTACAGGATAGTGCTAGTGTACGGGGATCGCTGGTCGGCACGGACTGGGTCGAAGGGCCTGTTTCCGCACTTTATCTTGTGGTTTTAGTTTTAGAGATACAGCGCAGAAACTGACCCTTCGGCCCACCGAGTCTGTACTGTCCAGCAATCTCCGCACACTAGCACTATTCTACACACCGGGGACAATTTACAATCTTCACTGAAGGCAATTAACCTACAAACGTACAAACCTGTACGTCTTTGGAGTGTGGGAGGAAACTGGAGCACCCGGGGAAAACCCACGCAGGTCACACGGAGAAGGTACAGACTCCGTACAGACAGCACCCGTGGTCAGGATCGAAGCTGGGACTCTACTGCTGTGCCACCGTGTCACCCCGCATCTCTAAATGGTGTGCATCTCTAAACTAAACTAAACTAAGCATAAAATTATACAATGGATCTGCTGATTTAAAAAATAATTTGTATTATCAACGTGTACATAGAATACAATGATATATCATTGTTGTTTGCAAGGGAAAGTATAGGAATATTGTATGTGCTGGGATGTAAAGTCTCCTTATAATTGTAATTGCCCTTTGTTAAGGATGTCTTAGGTTATAAAATGCCTTCAAGCCAATTGGCAGTCTGATGCCTTCTGAGCCTGCACCATATGTTACATAAAGATCCTGCTGGAGAGATGATAAACTGTCTTTCATTTTATTAACATTTCACTGCGACAATATATATTGTATGTACTTTTAATAAATAGAATTATTGGGACTGTTGTAATTAATGGCAATTTCAGACAACTTTACTTGCAGCCTAATATTTTTTAACCTATAGAATATCTCATTTTGGAAGCATTTTATAGGCAAGTATAATTTTTCTTCTCCACCAGTAATTTCAGTTTAGTTTAGAGATACAGTGCTTTGGCCCACTGAGTCCACACCGACCAGTGAGCCATGTACACTAACGCTATCCTACACACATTAGGGACAATTTACAATGATACCAAGCCAATTAGCCTACAAATCTACATTTCTGTGGAGAGTGGCAGGAAACCAGAAAACCTTGGCACAGTGGCACAGCGGTAGAGTTGCTGCCTTACAGCGCTTGCAGCGCCAGAGAATCGGGTTTGATCCCAACCACGGGTGCTGTCTATACGGAGTCTGTACGTTCTCCCCGTGACTGTGTGGGTTTTCGCCGAGACCTTTGGTTTCCTCCCACACTCCAAAGACGTACAGGTATGTAGGTAAATTGGCTTGGTGTAAGTGTAAATTGTCCATTGTGTGTGTAGGGTAGTGTTAATGTACGGGGATCGCTGGTCGATGCGGACGGTGGGCCGAAGGGCCTGTTTCCACGCTGTATCTCTAAACTAAACTAAACTAAGCTAAACTAAACAAAACACCTGGAGAAAACCCATGCAGTCACAGGGAGAATGTACAAACTCCATACAGACAGCACCCGTAGTCAGGATTGAACCCGAGTCTTTGGCTCTGTAAGGCAGCAACTCTACTACTTTGCCACCATGCCAAAAGATCAAATCTTCACTTCACCTTTTGGGAGTGAATCAATTATTGACATTTATCACTTTAAAACAGGGTTTAGTTCAGGTTAGTTTAGACCAGGGGCCTCCAAGCTTTTCAGCACGAGGGCCACATTATATATTTGGCACATTTTTGCGGGCCGAAGGAAAAAATAAAGAAGTGTGAGTTTTATAAATTTAATGAACTCAAAAAATGTTTAGACTAAGTTACGTTAGAGTAGATTAAGAAAGGTTAAACAAGGTTAGGTTAGATTAGGTTAGTTTCCATTAGGTTTATATGGCAACAAATAAATAATATTCAATTTTTTAAAAGAGCTTGAAATATTGGAATATATATATACCTGCAGGTATACAATTACTTATAAAACAGAAAATATACAATGACCACCACTGGGGAAGAGAGAGAGAGAGAGAGGTTGATAGGGGGAGTGAGTGTTGGGGGGGGGGGGGAGAGAGTTGGGGGGGAGAGAGAGTTGGGGGGGGGGAGAGAGTTGGGGAGGGGAGAGAGAGTTTGGGGGGGAGAGAGAGTTGGGGGGGGACAGTTGGGGGAGGGGAGAGAGAGTTTGGGGGGAGAGAGAGTTGGGGGGAGAGAGAGTTGGGGGGGGGAGAGAGAGTTTGGGGGGGAGAGAGAGTTGGGGGGGGGAGAGAGAGTTGGGGGGGAGAGAGTTGGGGGGGGAGAGAGAGTTGGGGGGGGAGAGAGTTGGGGGGAGAGAGAGTTGGGGAGGAGAGAGTTTGGGGGAGAGAGAGTTGGGGGGTGGAGAGAGTTGGGGGGAGAGAGAGTTGGGGGGGAGAGAGAGTTGGGGGGAGAGAGAGTTGGGGGGGAGAGAGTTGGGAGGACAGTTGGGGGAGGGGAGAGAGAGTTTGTGGGGGAGAGAGAGTTGGGGGGGAGAGTCGGGGTAGAGGGAGCAGCAGGTGAGAGTGGGTGCGCGGGGAAGGAGAGGGTGTTAGGCGACCTCCAATTGTCAAAGACCCGTATAATGGTGAAGGCAGGAGAAAGGGGTTAGGAGGGAGAGATACATTAGTCATGATTGAATGGCGGAGTAGACTTGATGGGTTGAATGGCCTAATTCTACTCCTATTCCTTATGACCTTACGACCTTATGAACCCTGGGCACGCTCTCATTTCACTCCTGCCAATGGGGAAGAAGGTACGTGACGTGAGAACTGTGACGTCCAGGTTCAGGGGCAGCTTCTCCCCAACAACGTCAGGCGATCGATTAATCTCTACCTCGAAACGCTGATTTAATCCGTTCCTCAGAAGTTTTTCCAAACAATTGACCTGCCACGGATCTTCATTCACAAAATGCTGGAGTAACTCAGCATGTCAGGCCAGCATCTCAGGAGAGAAGGAATGGGCATCTGCAGTTATTTTCTTATGCCACGGATCTTCGGTTGACTGGGTCGATAATTACTCAGTCTGTCATTCCCTTTCAGGAACGGCACTACAATAGAAGTCTTACAGCCTTTTGGCATGACACCTGTGGCCAAAGCAGTAATCAGGTGAAGTCTGATCGATATCATTCTTTGCTTCTTTTAAAAGTCTGAGATACACTTTATCAACGTCGTTAAAGAATTCTTTAGTATGTTCATTCTTTCTATAAGCAAACCATTTGTTCTTTGGGGCGTCACGGTGGCACAGCGGTAGAGTTGCTGCCTTACAGCACTTACAGTGCCGGAGACCCTGACTACGGGTGCTGTCTGCACGGAGTTTGTATGTTCTCCCCGTGACCCGCGTGGGTTTTCTCCAATATCTTTGGTTTCCTCCTGCATTCTACAGACGTACAGGTGTGTAGCTTAATTGGCTTGGTGCTTCCCCTCTCTATCTCTCTAACTTCAGGTAGTCCCTGCTTTCCCTCTCTATCCCCTCCCCCTTCCCAGTTCTCCCACTAGTCTCCCTGTCTCCGACTACATTCTATCTTTGTCCCGACCCCTCCCCTGACATCAGTCTGAAGAAGGGTCTCGACCCGAAACGTCACCCAGTCCTTCTCTCCCGAGATGCTGCCTGACCCGCTGAGTTGCTCCAGCATTTTGTGTCTACCTTTGATTTAAACCAGCATCTGCAGTTTTTTTTTCCTACTATGGCTTGGTATAAATGTAACGTCCCTATTAGTGTGCGGGGATCGCTGGTCGGTGTGGACGGTGTGTAGAAGGGCCTGTTTCCGCGCTGTATCTCTAAACAAAACTAAACCAAATGTCACAGTCCATTCCATGGTATTTATTTGCCTCGATCCCAGGCTCCTGGTATGATCTCCAGTCACTTACTGTTTTCTTTGTCATTTTCTTTCCCTTAACATGGCAAAAATCTTAGGTCTTTCTTTGTTCTTACCAACCAATATGTTATCATGGGCTTCGTCATCTTTATCGTTTCCTTTTCATTGGCACCCCTGAATCAACACTTCTCTGGGCATTTCCTCTGTGTTGTGCTCTTTTTTAGAACTTTACTTTCGAGATGCAGCAAGGAAACAGGCCATTCGGCCCATCGAGACTGCACCAACAAGCGATCCCAGCACACTAACATTATCCTACACACACCAGGGACAATTTACAATTTTTACCGAAGACAATTAACCTACAAACCCTCTGGAATGTGGGAGGAAACACCCGGAGCACCCGGAGGGAAACCCACGCTGGGGAGAACGTACAAATTCCGTACAGACAGCATCTGTAGTCGGGATCGAACCCGGGTCTCCGACGCTGTAAGGCAGCAACTCTACCACTGCGCCACCGTGCCTCACCACCCCACCCCCACCCCCCCCCCCCCCCCCCCACTGTGAGATACCATGCATGAAACACTCGGCCTCAGTCGAGTGCAGATAGAGTACAAACAAACACTTGCCAGATAGACAAAAAAGAACAGGCAGGTGGTTTATCAGACCCTGAGGGCATCTCGCTCTCTAACTAGTTGTTAATTCTGAGCACTGATGGGGAGAGAGATCCCCTGGGAAGTGAAGGCAGAACCACAACTGTACAGGGAAGAAGGAAAAAGCCATGGATGCAATATTTATAGGAGTTTTAATAGTCAGAGGAGCAGGCAGTTACATCTGTAGTCACAGCTGTGATTCCAGCACACACTACAGTTATGCTTAGGTTTAGGTTTAGGTTTATTATTGTCACGTGCATCATTGTACAAAGGAAAGAGCTTTGTTCAGCATGCTATCCAGACAGATCAGGTAATACTGTACATAAATAAAATCAAGTCATACTCAAGCACAATAGGTAGAGCAAAGGGGAAGATACTGAGCGCAGAATATAGTTCTCAGCAACTCTGTCATCACTTCATAGACAAAGTCCAATGTCATAAGGTCATAAGGAATAGGAGTAGAATAAGGCCATTCAGCCCATCGTCTACTCTGTCATTCAACCATGGGCTGATCTATCTCTCCCTCCTAACCCCATTCTCCTGCCTTCTCCCCATAACCTCCGACACCCGTACTAATCAAGAATATCCACAATGGGGTAGAGGTGAATCGGACCGTACCCAAGCTCATTGAAGTACTCTTCGGAAGCCTGATAACAGAGGGGAAAAAGCTGTTCCTGAGTCTGGTGGTGTGCATTTTACAAGCTTTTGTGCATTCTGCCCGGCAGGAGCGGGGAGAGGGAGGAATGACCAAGGTGGGACAGGGGGCAAGTCTTTGATTATGTTGGCTGCTTTTCCGAGGCAGCGTGAAGTAGATGGAGTCAATAATGGGCAGTCTGATCTATGTGACGACATTGACAACTCTCTGCAATTTCCTAAGGTCTTAGGCAAGAGCTGTTCCCGAACCAATATGAACCATCCCGACGCAATCCTATGGTGCATCTGTGGAAGTTTGTAAACATCGTCGGGGAAACGGCAAATTTCCTCAGTCTCCTCTGGAAGTAGAGGCACTAGCTTGCCTCCTTGGCTCTTGTATCATTGTGGTAGGTCCATGACAAATTCTTCATGATGTTAACACCAAACAACTTGAATCTCTCAACCATTTCCACCTCAACACCATTGATGTGGATTGGGGCATGGACTCCTCCATGTTTCTTGAAGCCATTAACTAGTTCTTTCATCTTGCTGCAATTGAGGGAGAGGTTGTTGTCCTGACACCATGTGGAATTCATTGCCACAGCAGGCTGTGGAGGCCAAGTCAATGGATATTTTTAAGGCAGAGATAGATAGATAGATTCTTGTGTAAGAAGGAACTCCAGATGCTGGTTTAAACCGAAGATAGACACAAAAGGCTGGGGTAACTCAGCATCTCTGGAGAGAAGGAATGGGTGACGTTTCAGGTCGAGACCCTTCTTCAGTCTGATTGATTCTTGATTCTTGATAAAAAATAAATAAAAAATAATGTAAAAAACCTTTATTGTCACTACACAAAGTACAGCGAAATTAAAGCAGTCCAGATGATGCAATCACACACAGCAGACAGTACAAAGGATAAACCTTTAGAAGCTGAGACTGAGACTGACCCCCATCCCCCCCCCCCCCCCCCCCCCCCTCAATCTTTAAACATCCCCCAAGCCTTTCCACTCGTCACTTTAACTTCATGTTTCATGTATTTTGTGTTTTTTATGACTGTTAGTAGATCAATTTCCCTCCTGGGATTAATAAAGTTCTATCGTATCGTATCGTATCATATGAGTACGGGTGTCGTGGGTTATGGGGAGAAGGCAGGAGAACACGAAGGATAGATCAGATGATTGAATCACAGAGTAGACTTGATGGGCCAAGTAGCCTAATTCTGCTCCTATCACTTATGGACCGATGTTACTAAGTTCTCTTTTCCTCCCTGAACTCTCTTGTCATTGTCTGTGATCTTCACATGGTGGTGTCATCTGCAAACGTGTAGATGGCGCTAGAGTGGAATTTGACCGCAGGGTCGTGCGTGTATAGGGATTATAGTGGTGGACTGAGAACACATCTTTGTAAGGCACAAGTGATTGCAGAACAGTCTGAAGGGGAAGGGTGGTGAATTTGTGGTCCATATCAGTACCAATGAGATTCTCTAGGCAGCACTTAAGAAGCTAGGAAACAAGTGAAGAAAGTGTATTTAACCACACAGGATCCATCCTACCACAACCAGAGAGCAGTCCTGAACTACTATCTACATCAAGGCAGTGAAGGCCAGTTCTCTGAATGCATTCAAGAGAGAGCTAGATAGAGTCAGGGGGTATGGGGAGAAGGCAGGAACGGGGTACTGATTGAGAATGATCAGCCATGATCACATTGAATGGCGGTGCTGGCTCGAAGGGCCGAATGGCCTCCTCCTGCGCCTATTGTCTATTGTCTACATCATCCGTGTAGCAACTCTATCGCCGTGCTACCATGCCGGCCTGAGTCACCTGCGAACTTTCTGTTCATACCTCCTACATATCTCCCACTTGGGCAGCACGGTGGCACAGCGGTAGAGTTGCTGCCTTACAGCGCCAGAGACCCAGGTTCGTTCCTGACTACGGGTGCTTGCCTGTACGGAGTTTGTACGTTCTCCCCGTGGCATGCGTGGGTTTTCTCCCAGATCTTCGGTTTCCTCCCACACTCCAAAGACGTACAAGTTTACAGGTTAAGTGGCTCGATAAAATTGTAAGTTGTCCCTTGTATGTGTAGGATAGTGTTAATGTGCGGGGATCCCTGGTCGGTGCGGACTCGGTGGGCCGATGGGCCTGTTTCCGTGCTGTATCTCTAAACTAAACTGAACTAAACCGAAGAAGGTTCTCGACCCGAAATGTCACCCATTCCTTCTCTCCAGAGATGCTGCCTGACCCGCTGAGTTACTCCAGCTTTTTGTGCCTATCTTCGGTTTAAACCAGCATCTGCAGTTCCTTCCTGAACTAAATGTGCTCTCTCACCGCACGACAAACATATCAGGTCTTCTGTCCGATCTCCACGAGTGAATCTTACAGGGAGCCAAATGCATTCTGATGAGGCTTGTAGAGTGGATAAAAATAAAGAGAAACGGGATTCGTGCCAGGCCCTGAAGAAGCACGCTGATAAACGAATGTCGCCACAATAAGCTGGTCCCTACTTACAAAAATAATGATGTCACGAAGGCTACTCCTTGGAACTTCCTGCAGCTTTTACATCTGTGATCCATTTGTAGGATATTTGTGTCAACATGTGATAGTGATTTAAAAGCTGTAGCGCATATCCAGCCAAGTCCAAACATTCTAAAAATCACTTCAATTATCCTGTAGGGTGCAAGCTGACAAACTAGTCAAGTCGACTGTAAATCCATATGGTGAAGGATGAGAGCTTCATGCTGCCTGCCCAAAGGAGTTGGTACATGGGCAGAGTTATTTTAATGATCAAGTCTAATTGAAATTAATTTGGTGAACAGCTAGCAGGAATGGTTCTCCCAGTCAACAATGATCACATTGAATGGCAGATCATGCTCAGGAGACACACGTCTGCCCTGCTTTTCCTGTCGTCCTATGTACCTAATGGGAAGCCGGCCAATTAGTCGAGCGCCAGAGCTTCAGGGTGGCTTTACTATAATGGTCAACAGCTGCGATCTGCAACCACAGAGCCTGTGCAAAACCTGGACAAAATGTTGCAGAACAAAATAAAACGTAGAAAATAGGTGCGGGAGTAGGCCATTCGGCCCTTCGAACCAGCACCGCCATTCAATGGCTGATCATCCAAAATCTGTACCCCGTTCCTGCTTTTTCCCCATATCCCTTGATTCCTTTAGCCCTAAGAGCCAAATCTAACTCACTCTTGAAAACTAAGGTGGAGATCCCTACAACTTTGAACGTGTAAAAGCTCCCTTCAGTGAAGAGGGGCCCCTTGCGATACGGTTGGTATGGAGACAAACAGGCAAAGAGCGGTGTGGCAGATAGGTCGCAGTGAAGTGGCGCAGCAGTAGAGTTACCGCCTCACAGCGCCAGAGACCCGGGTTCCATCTTGACCACGGGTGCTGTCTGTAAGGAGTTTGCACGTTCTCCCTGTGACCTGCGTGGGTTTTCTCCGGGCGCTCTGGTTTCCTCCCACACTCCAAAGACTTGCAGGCTTGCAGACTAATTGGCTTTTGTAAGTTAGAAATTGTCCCTAGTGTGTAGGTTAGTATTAGTGCACGGGGGGATCGCTGGTCGGAGCAGACTCGGTTGGCCAAAGGGTCCTACATTCGCATCCGCTCCCTACACTGGAGTTTACAGATGCCATTTAACCTACAAACCCGCACGCCTTTGGGATGTGGGAGGAATCTGGAGCACCCGGGGGAGATCCATACAGTCATATAGAAACATAGATACATAGAAACGTAGAAAATAGGTGCAGGAGTAGGCCATTTGGTCCTTCGAGCCAGCACCCCCATTCAATATTATCATAGCTGATCGTCCAAATTCAGTACCCCGTTCCAGCTTTCTCCCCATATGCTTTGATTCCCTTAGCCCTAAGAACAAAATCTAACTCACTCTTGAAAGCATCAAGGGAGACACAGGGAGAACATGCTAACTCCACATGGACAGCACCCGAGGTCAGGATCGAACCTGGGTCTCTGGCGCCGTGACAAAATCCTTAAGGGGTTGGACAGGCTAGATGCAGGAAGATTGTTCCCGATGTTGGGGAAGTCCAGAACAAGGGATCACAGTTTAAGGATAAGGGGGAAGTCTTTTAGGACCGAGATGAGAAAGTTTTTTTTCACACAGAGAGTGGTGGATCTGTGGAATTCTCTGCCACAGAGGGTAGTTGAGGCCAGTTCACTGGCTATATTTAAGAGGGAGTTAGATGTGGCCCTTGTGGCTAAAGGGATCAGGGGGTATGGAGAGAAGGCAGGTACGGGATACTGAGTTGGATGATCAGTGCTGGAGAATGGAAAGGGAGCACAGGTACCGGGGCCCCAGTGACTGGAAAGGGAGGGCAGGAACTCGGGTCCCGATGAGGTGCAAGGGGGCATCATCTGGGGGGCCAGTGCCTGAACCATCAGCATCTCTGAATAGTCAGAGCTGACCCTCAGGTTTGACTGCAGTGCCATAGTTAACAATGGCATGAGGAGCAACCTTTACTGTGTAGGTCGGAACTGCAGATGCAGGTTTACTCCGAAGATAGACACAAAATGCTGGAGTAAATGAGCAGGACAGGAACTGTCTGGAGAGAAGGAATGGTTGACGTTTCGGGTCAAAACCCTTTTACAGACTGAGAGTCAGAGGAAAGGGAGTCCAGAGATATGGAAGGGTAAGGTGTTCAAAGCAGATGATGATAAGGAAATGTAGAATGGTTCATTGTTAGCTGAGGAGAAGGTGACAACGAGGCGTACAATCAGTAAAGTTAATCAGGTGGACAGTGAAACTAGTCGGAGAACTAGAGTGGGGGAGGGACGGAGAGAGAGAGGGAAAGCAAGGGTTACTTGGAATTCATACCGCTGGGTTGTATGCTGCCCAAGCAAAATATGAGGTGCTATACTTCCAATTTGTTTAGTTTAGAGATACAGTGCGGAAACAGGCCCCTTCGGCCCACCGGGTCCGCACCGACCAGCGATTCCCGCACGTTAACTATCCTATACCCACAAGGAACAGGCCTCCTCCAGTGCCATAGTGAGGACCGCCGGAAATTGGAGGAGCAGCACCTCATATTTCGCCTGGGCAGTTTGCAGCCCGGTGGTATGAACGTCGACTTCTCCAACTTCAGATAGCTCCTCTGTCCCTCCTTTCCCCTCCTCCTTCCCAGATCTCCCTCTATCTTCCTGTCTCCACCTATATCCATCCTTTGTCCCGCCCCCCTGACATCAGTCTGAAGAAGGGTCTCGTCCCGAAACGTCACCCATTCCTTCTCTCCCGAGATGCTGCCTGACCTGCTGAGTTACTCCAGCATTTTGTGAATAAAAGGAACAATTTCTTTTTACATACACCAAGCCAATTAACCTACATACCTGTAGGTCTTTGGACTGTGGGAGGAAACCGAAGATCTCGGAGGAATCCCACGCAGGTCACGGGGAGAACGTACAAACTCCGTACAGACAGCACCCGAGGTCGGGATCGAACCCGAGTCTCCGGCGCTACATTCGCTGTAAGACAGCAACTCTACCGCTGCGCCACCATGCCGCACACGTTTGTGCTGGGCCTCACTCTGACAGTTGACGCTTGTTGCCATGTGGCATGTGCTAATATGTTTAATTTAGTTTGGAGAAACAGCGTGCAAACTGGAGCTTCAGCCCGTGGAGTCCACGCTGACCAGCGATCCCCGCACACTAGTTCTTTCCGACACACATCAGGGACAGTTTTACAGAGGCCCATTTAACCTACAAACCTGCACGTCTTTAGAATGTGGGAGAGAAGCGGAGCACACGGAGAACACCCACGCGGTCACGGGGAGAACATACAAACCCCGTTCAGACAGCACCCGTAGTCAGGATCGAACCCCCGGTCCCTGCCGCCATAAGGCAGCAACTCTACCGCTGCGCCACCGTGCCACCGCTCAGTCGTATCTCAGTCATTATGTGACTGAGAATGATAGGTGAATAAGGGAAAGAAGGGAAATAAGTTCACACAAATGCACTACTTCTCGCCTGGCAGTCTGTATGGTTTCAAACATTGGGGAGAGTGTGTAGAATTGCAGGATCTTCTCTCCTTCAGTCTTTCCCTTTAATGTCATGTTCAAAAGTGATAGGAGCAGAATTAAGCCATTCGGCCCATCAAGTCTACTCCGTCATTCAGTCATGGCTGATCTATCTTTCCCCCTCAATCCCATTCTCCCGCCTTCTCCACATAACCCCTGACACCCGTACTGATCAAGAATCTATCCATCTCTGCCTTAAAAATATCTATTGACTTGGCCTCCACAGCCTTCGGTGGCAATGAATTTCCACAGATTCACCACCCTCTGACTAAAGAAATTCCTCCTCATCTTCCTAAAGGTACGTCCTTTCATTCTGAGGCTGTGGCCTCCGGTCCTGGACTCTCCCACGAGTGGAAACATCCTCTCTACATCCACTCTATCCAGGCCGTTCATTATTCGGTAAGTTTCAATGAGGTTTCCAGGCGTTTAACGGCGTGCTTTTTTTTACAATGCCATTTCTCAGCGATTTCGTTTAAATGAAATTGTGGTGCATTCTTAGCGAGTTAGATCTAGTTGGGCAAAATTTCTAAGAAAAGTAACAGTTTATTAGTAATGCATTCCATTATTAAAGGACATGCGGGCCAGATGGAGAGGTATAGTATGTTGAATCTCCTGAGACCGCTGGCTCCACTACAACGTAGCGCATATATCTCTCCCTTAGCGTTTCTCGAGAAAATGCTGGATTTGCTCATTAATTGCTAGTTAACATCATTGCAGAAAGCTAAGGAACATATTTGCTTAATAATACAATTGGCCGTTTATGGATGATGCCCCTCATGCACTAACTTGATCCAGACCCAGAGGACTGACTGACTGCACAGACCCTCAGTGTGTTCACCTGTGATGCAGTGTAGGACATGCTTGGCTCTGACTGAGGCGTCTAGTTTAGTTTAGTTTAGTTTAGAGATACAGCGCGCAAACAGGCCCGTTGGCCCACCGAGTCCGCGCCGGCTAGTGATCCCTGCACATTAACACTACCCTACACACACTTGGAACAATTTACATCTACACCAAGCCAATTAACCTACAAACCTGTCCGCCTTTGGAGTGTGGGAGGAAACCGAAGATCTCAGAGAAAACCCAAGCGGTCACGGGGAGAACGAGCAAACTCTGTGCAGATAGCACCCGGGGTCGGGATCGAACCCGGGTCTCTGGCGCTGTAAGGCATCAACTCTACTGACACCACATCCTCAATTCTGCACCCAGAACAGCCTAAAGGCTCTTGGTAACCTGTCATGGTTAATGGGCTTGGAAATGTTTTAAAATATCTCTGACTCAAAAACAGCGCAAATAATCCTAAATAATTTGTAAAAATCTTAATAGGTTTAGGTTTAGATTTAGATTTCCAAACTTGATTAGTACGGGTGTCAGGGGTTATGGGGAGAAGGCAGGAGAATGGTGTAAGGAGGGAGAGATAGATCAGCCGTGATTGAATGGCGGAGTAGACTTGATAGGCCGCTTGGCCTAATTCTGCTCCTATCACCAATGAACTTATGAACTTATGAGATCGGATATACTGTACATAAATACAATCAAGTTAAACTCAAGCACAGTGGACAGAGCAAAGGGGAAGATACAGAGTGCAGAATATAGTTCCCTGCATTGTAGCGCATCAGTTCCATTATCATCAGTTTCATGGACCATTGGTTTGTTAAGTAAAGTCCAATCAAGTGAAGTTTATTGCAATGTGCACAAGCACAATGTGGTACAGGACAATGAAAATCCTGCTTGCAGCAGCTTCACAGACAAATAGATGCAGACAACACACAACAACATAAGTTATACATAAATTAGAAATGTTTTAACAAGAGAGTTAGATGACAGAGACAGCAAAGAAACAAGAATTTAGTGTTTTTTAGAGATACAGATTTAGAGATACAGCGCGGAAACAGGCCCTTCGGCCCACCGGGTCCGCACCGCCCAGTGATCCCCGCACATTAACACACTATCCTACACACACTAGGGACAATTTTGTTTTTACATTTGCCCAGCCAATTAAACTACATACCTGTACGTCTTTGGAGTGTGGGAGGAAACGGAAGATCTCGGAGAAAACCCACGCAGGTCACGGGGAAAACGTACAAACTCCGTACAGACAGCATCCGTAGTCAGGATCGAACCTGAGTCTCCGGCGCTGCATTCGCTGTAAGGCAGCAACTCTACCGCTGCGCCACCGTGCCGCCCTATATAGTTCCCTGCATTGTAGCGCATCAGTTCCATTATCATCAGTTTCATGGACCATTGGTTTGTTAAGTAAAGTCCAATCAAGTGAGGTTTATTGCAATATGCACTGTTTTAGAGATACAGCGTGGAAACAGGCCCTTCGGCCCACCGACTCCACGC